>NC_141396.1:26315826-26503326 GCF_034619465.1 Leptosomus discolor | reverse complement strand
ACCTTACACAGAGTTCTCACTTAAAATTAGGTCTCCTTGTGGTACACAACGGGTTTCCCCATTTTTCTGCATTACCCACCAAGTGTAACCAGGTCCTTGAGCAGAAACAACCCCATGAGGGGTGTGCCTTTGCCTGACGTGGGATTAATCCAAACAGTCTTTCCTAACATACCTGTCATGTGTACCACAGGGACTTTATCTCTGTCCACTGTGTGCAAGGGTCCAGACTGGGCGGGACCAGCTCGATTGATGGACCCTCGGGTATTGACCATCCAGGTGGCCTTTGCTAAGTTCAGTTCCCAATTTTTGAAAGTCCCCCCTCCAAGTGCTTTTAGGGTAGTCTTAAGTAGCCCGTTGCACCGTTCAATTTTCCCGGCAGCTGGTGCATGATAAGGGATATGATATATCCATTCAATTCCGTGTTCTCTGGCCCAAGTGCTTATGAGGCTGTTCTTGAAATGTGTCCTGTTGTCTGACTCGATTCTCTCAGGGGTGCCATGTCTCCAAAGAACTTGCTTTTCCAGGCCTAAGATGGTGTTCCGGGCAGTAGCATGAGGCACAGGGTAGGTCTCCAGCCATCCAGTGGTTGCTTCCACCATGGTCAGTACGTAGCGCTTGCCTTGGCAGGTTTGGGGAAGAGTGATGTAGTCAATTTGCCAGGCTTCCCCATACCTGTACTTCGACCATCGTCCACCGTACAACAGAGGCTTAACCCGCTTGGCCTGCTTAATCGCAGCGCAGGTCTCGCAGTCGTGGATAATCTGGGAGATACTGTTCATGGTTAGATCCACCCCTCGATCCCGTGCCCATTTATAAGTGGCCTCTCTGCCTTGGTGGCCTGAGGCATCATGGGCCCATCGAGCTCAGAACAACTGTCCTTTATGTTGCCAATCTAAGTCTATCTGGGGCACCTCTATTTTTGCAGCCTGATCTACCTGTTCATTGTTATGATGTTCTTCATTAGCCCGACTCCTGGGGACATGAGCATCTACATGACGGACCCTCACAGGTAGCTTCTTTACCCGAATGGCAATATCTTTCCACTCATCAGCAGCCCAGATTGGTTTTCCCCTACGCTGCCAGTTGGCCTTTTTCCACCTTTCCAGCCAGCCCCACAGAGCGTTCGCTACCATCCACGAATCAGTATAAAGGTAGAGCTTTGACCACTTCTCTCTTTCAGCAATGTCCAGGGCCAGTTGAACGGCTTTGAGTTCAGCAAGTTGACTTGATCCACCTTCTCCTTCAGTAGCTTGTGTGACCTGTCGTGTGGGGCTCCATACGGCTGCTTTCCACTTCCAGTTCATCCCTACAATGCGACAGGAACCGTCAGTGAAAAAAGCATATCGTGTTTCCTCTGCTGGTAGTTGGTTGTACGGTGGACCTTCTTCAGCCTGCGTCACTTGTTCCTGCTCCTCTTCGTCAGTGAGGCCAAAGTCTTCACCTTCCGGCCAGTTCGTAATTATCTCCAAAATTCCAGGGCGATTCAGGTTTCCAATACGGGCGCGCTGTGTGATGAGGGCAATCCATTTGCTCCATGTGGCGGTGGTGGTGTGGTGGGTGGAGGGAACTGTTCCTTTAGACATCCACCCCAGCACTGGTAGTCGGGGTGCCAGGAGGAGTTGTGCTTTCGTGCCAATCACTTCCGAGGTGGCTTGGACTCCTTCATATGCTGCTAGGATTTCCTTCTCTGTGGGAGTGTAGTTGGCTTCAGACCCTCTATAACTTCGACTCCAGAATCCCAGTGGTCGGCCATGAGTCTCTCCAGGCACCTTCTGCCAAAGGCTCCAGGACAAACCATTGTTCCCAGCTGCAGAGTAGAGCACATTCGTCACTTCTGGTCCCGTCCTGACTGGGCTAAAGGCTAGCGCATGAGCGATCTCCCGCTTGATCTGGGCAAAGGCTTGTTGCTGTTCAGGGCCTCAGTGGAAATCATTCTTCTTGCGGGTAGCCAGGTACAGAGGGGTCACAATCTGGCTGTACTCAGGAATGTGCATTCTCCAAAAACCTATGGCGCCTAGGAAAGCCTGTGTTTCCTTCTTGCTGGTTGGTGGAGACATCGCGGTGATCTTATTGATGACCTCGGTGGGGATCTAACGCTGTCCATCTTGCCACTTTACCCCCAGGAACTGGATCTCTCGGGCAGGTCCCTTGACTTTGCTCTTCTTGATGGCAAAACCAGCTTCCAGGAGAATCTGGATGATCATCTCTCCTTTCCCAAATACTTCCCTTGCCGTGTTCCCCCACACAGTGATGTCATCGATGTACTGCAGATGTTCCGGAGCTTCACCCTTTTCCAGTGCAGCCTGGATCAGTCCATGGCAGATGGTGGGACTGTGCTTCCACCCCTGGGGCAGTCGGTTCCAGGTGTACTGTACGCCCCTCCAGGTGAAGGCAAACTGAGGCCTGCATTCTGCTGCCAGAGGAGTGGAGAAAAAAGCATTGGCAATGTCAATAGTGGCATACCACTTTGCTGCCTTGGACTCCAGCTCGTACTGGAGTTCCAGCATGTCCGGCACGGCAGCACTCAACGGTGGAGTCACTTCATTCAAGCCACGATAGTCCACAGTCAATCTCCATTCTCCGTCAGACTTGCGCACAGGCCAAATGGGGCTGTTGAAGGGTGAGCGGGTCTTGCTGACCACCCCTTGACTCTCCAGCTCACGGATCATTTTGTGGATGGGGATCACGGCATCTCGATTCGTCCGATACTGCCGGCGGTGCACTGTCGAGGTAGCAATTGGTACTTATTGCTCTTCTACCTTCAAGAGTCCTACTGCAGATGGGTTTTCTGATAGTCCAGGCAAGGTGTTCAATTGCCTAATGCCCTCTGCCTCCACAGCAGCTATCCCAAATGCCCACCTGAGACCTTTTGGGTCCTTGTAATAGCCGTTCCGGAGGAAGTCTATGCCCAGAATACACGGGGCCTCTGGGCCAGTCACAATCGAATGTTTCTGCCACTCCTTCCCAGTAAGGCTCACCTCGGCTTCCAACAGAGTCAATTGCTGCGATCCCCCCGTTACCCCGGCAATGGAAACAGGTTCTGCCCCCACATGTCCCGATGGCATTAGGGTACACTGCGCACCAGTATCAACTAATGCTTTGTATTTTTGTGGCTCTGACGTGCCAGGCCATCGGATCCACACCGTCCAAAATATCCGGTTTTCCCGTGCCTCTCCCTGGCTAGAGGCAGGGCCCCTCTAGCACTGGTTACCATTTCCTTCCTGGACATACATACTAGGGGTTCCTTCAAGGGGATCTGTCAGATCATCCTCCCTTCTGTAATATCTGACAGCTTGTTCCTGGGAGGTTGAGGCTACCTTCACTTTAGTGTTACTCCTCCGGTCAGTGTTTCCCTCCTTGAGTTAATGCACCCGTGCTGCCAGGACAGAAGTGGGTTTCCCATCCCACCTTCCCATGTCTTCCCCATGGTCGCGCAGGAAGTACCATAGCTCAGCTCGTGGGGTGTACCCTCTCCCTCTAGCTGGGGGACGTTGGGCTCCGACTTTGGGACCTGTGACTTGTACCGGTGCCAAATGGGAACTGCTCCTCCTCACCTCCTCCTTTATTTCCCTCATCTCCTCTTGTAGGCTCTTAATCACAGCAGAGACGTTAGCCTGCATTGGGCCATGGATCATGCTTTCAAAATTTCTAAGCTTGTTCATGAAAGAACCCACTGTCTCTTGGTCGTTATCCACATTAATCATAGCAATGAAGGTGGAGTATTGAGATAGCCCTAGATTTGCCAGATTCCACAACATTTGCCCGGTGCACCTGACTTTGTCAGGGTCATTACCATGCTGTCCATCCCTCCCAAAGAGTACCTCCAATACTGCCACTTCTCTCAGCTGTTGGATCCCTTCCTCAAGGGTCTTCCAGCGCGTTCTGTGATGGTGCTCCTGCATTCTCTCTCTATGGACAAACCTCTCTCTCACACTCATTAAAAGCCGCTCCCAGAGGGAAAGGGTCCCTGGCTCCCTTACAAATACCTGATTGACACCTGAGTCCGGAGTCAAGGGTCCCAAATTCCTTGCCTCACTGCCATCCAGTTGCACACCTGTACCCATAAGGTCCCAGACCCGAAGTAACCAGGTTGTAAAAGCCTCACGCCCCTGCTGTACGATGTCTTTGTGCAGATTACGGAGACTGTCGTACGTCAGGGACTCTGTGATTATCTCAACCACTGGCTCGCCTGCAGGTTCTGAGGGCCCTCCTTTCTTAACTGGGTGCTCTGATTTCGTCTTAGATTTCCTTGTTTCCACAGGGGCGACTGCTGCTGGCTCTGACTGCCCTTGCGGTTCAGCTGGAACCTGGACGGTTGTAACGTCTGTGGGTTCTACTGCTGCACCATTAGACTCTCCCTCTTCAAGGCAGGAGGAGGGTTTCCCAGCAGCTGAGAGAATGCACTCCTTCAGCATCTGGCCCATCTCACGTATCTCCTTCACCCAGTCCGGGTGGTTCATTTCTGATGTGAGCTGTGAGGCAGGGTCAGGTTCTGGAGCAGCATTCCTAGTCAGGGTGGTTATCCAAGTCAATCTCCCCTGATCTCTGAATACTGAATAAAATAGGACTATCAGCAACACCAGCCACTGTATGATATCATTAGCACTTAGGAAAGATCTGAATCCTTCGAAAACTGGTGGAGTAGACCCAAAGAGCTGGGTTAAGGGTTGGGAGAAAGTTTCTCCCGGTGTCATTTCCTCACAGTAGGTACCGTTATTAAAGTAACCCCAAAAGCATACAGTTAGTGTGTGATAGCTCCGAATCCATGTGCCCACCTTCCAGAGGAAGTTAATAAGCCATGAATTCCTCACCTTATTAATCCATAAACCAAACTGGATAACAGTCACAGTAGCCTTAGTTATAGGATCCATGTTTAGATAAGGGCCTGCAAATGGGAGAAATGCAGCCACTGCCACATGCCGCATGATCCAGGATAAGCTAGCCCACATGATGCCACCTAACGAGGAATCTATATCCAACGCACAAGAACCGTTATTCCTTTTTCTCTCGATGCCCTTAGGCCCCACGTTGGGTGCCAAAATCTGTCTTGGTTTGAAAGACAGGTGTCTGCGGAGGAAGGCAGGAGACTCCCTTGAAATGGAAAGTGCAACCCCCTTCCCTCCAAATTATTATAATTTTGAAATTAACGGGCCTTCAGGCAAAGATATGGGGAATAGGAATAACAGTTCTTTACTAATATATGTATATATATATATAACACAAGTTAGGGAAAAAAGCCAACCCACTGGTTTACACTGACAGAGTCAGAAATACAACCTGACACCCTGTTAGGGTGGCAGTAGCAGTCCGATAAGATGGTGGCTGCAGTCCTCCTGAAGCGATGGATGTAGTTCTGTGGAAGCAGCGATCAGGTAAAAGGGTCTGGTCTTCCTCCGAAGGTCCGGTGGTAGGTAGGTAGCTCTTGTCCTCTGGAACTCCAGGGGGGGGCGGGGGGGAGGGGAGGACACACACCTCCTCTGGGAATCCAGTGGAAGAAGGCTGCTAGGGTGTTGGAGATCTCATTTTTTATTTGGCATGGACTGCTTGGCTCCTTCCCCCGGGGCGGAGCATCTCACAATGGGATGGGGAGTCGTGAGGCAGTTTCTTGACGGGCCATTAACAGGAGATAGTCCAGGAGCGAGTTATCTATGGGTCATGCGATAAGGCATTGTTGTGCCCATTAATAGAAGATAGTCCAGAGGGGGGAGGCAGGGAGCACCGCCCCACCTGGTCTCAACAGCTCCTGAAGATGGTAATAGAATACTTTTTTTTGGGCACATTTTACACTGTAACCTAGGACACTGGGATAGCAAAGCTAATTTTATGGAAACCAAATGAGGTATTTCTGGCTGTATAGAACAGGCAGATAGAGCTTAATACATGTTCGATGCCTGACTATTTTTTTGGGACGTTTTTTGTGTTGTGTACAATGCTGCCATGGGGCTACTGTCATCTAAATCAAGTAAAGCAGCTTACCTATATGAAATTGGCTTGCATATGGCCTTGGGTTAGGGTCTAGAGTATTGACATATGAAAATTGACATGTTCTACTTAGTTTTATGACTTAGGATCTTATTTTGTAAAGACTGATATTAGAGCACATGTGAAATAAAGTGCTGTCTACTGTTAATATTAACAAAAAACCCCTATAATAATATAGTTGTCTTTGCCAATAATTTCAGACTAGTCCAAGAAACATTCACCTGATTTGGCAAAGCAATTGAAGATGTTTTGACGCAAAGATGATGGTAAGGTTTTTGTCTCCTCCAGTTTGCAAGCTGAAGTATCAGGGAGCCTGTGAGGTTTAGACGTGCTCCAAGGAGATTATGCCAATGCGCTCACTTACATGAACTTTCTTTCAAAGCAACTGGATCTCTGTGTGCCAAAACAGAAAAACAACTTTCATTTAATGAAGTTCTTAAGCAGCATCCACTGTAAAAGAAAACTAAATGCCTCCTTACTGCTTCATAATCAATTAAACCAGGTCTCCAGGTAAAATTTTCCTTAAGAAAACGCGTTATTTCTCATTACTGCTAAAACGTGGATTTTGCCTGCTCTAAATAGAAGATTGGAGTCTGTATCTATCACTGTGTCGATTTGCAAATTCAAGTGACACTTTGCTGCCTGTCAGGAGACAGTAGAGATCAAAATCTTCCAGAGCAGGATGTTTACTGAAACTGGGAGTGCGAGGTTGACACCTAGCTGAAGTAATTTTTTTCTTGCTAAGGCTAACAACTTATTTTGTGGGAAGAACTTTTCAAAACTATTCTACTAGGTACATCCAAATATTAGCACATACCAAGTGCTAGGGTTTACTAGTAATAAATTTCCCACAGGGTTTTGTAAAAGAGCCTGTATGAAAAAATATATGTTCTTGAAGGAGTAGAGCACATGATAAACAGAGTGGTTAAAACTCAAAATACACTTTTATCTCAAGTCTTAAACTAGTCTGGGCTTTAATACCTTGCAAAACAGGTATTTGTTTGTCCAAGTCCACACCTTGGTTTACCTTTTTTGAAGTTAATGGAAACATCCTCTCTGCTTCTTTCATTGAAAGTTTGCTTTGTATCTTGAGTATATTGAAAAAATAATCCTTATCCTCCGGTATTTTGAATAATAGTGGGATGCCAAGTCCTATATGATCAGCCAGCCCTGCACAGAGACTGCAACCGAGTAGTGCTTAGATCATTTACGCTAGCATAAAGTAGAAGAGACTGTGCTAAGATTGTTGTAAAGACTTTCCTTTTGAGTAGGCTGTCAGCTGTTGACTTTTTGAAAAGGGGAAGTTCTTTTACTGTTCTGAGGTCAGGATATATCTATGGTAATCCAAATATTTTAAGGGTGAATAACTGCATTCAGATCCAAAACTGTAGTGTGATGTGTCCTATCCCAGATATCTATCATGCCCCTTTCCCAAACCATTTATTAGTCATTCCATTCACTTCTAGCTTGTTTGCTTCCTTGGGCCATTGCTTTTGTTGTTAATTTTGCAGACTCTCTGCTATAAAGTTTCACTGGGAAGCGTTGTAATAGATGATAAGGAAGCAGTTCATCTAAGGTCATTTTAGGACAGCTAATGATGGCTGAAGGGCAGGAGACTTGACATCTTAACTTGCTGAATTTCAGAATAGTTTCAAATAAGGATTATCAAATGTCATTTGCAGGGAACATCTTGTTCTTTTATCCACTCTTCTTCCACAAACTACTAGTGGACTCGCCTAATTTCCTCATCATCTTATTGCACGTCTCCACATATTGCATCCTTCAGTTAGGACTCTAAACTACTCTTCCACCCAAAGCACACCTGGGTTTCCTAGTTTACTTTCCCTATGTCACTATGTCTATGCATTCAGGTCCTGCTTTCCTAGCAGCGTTTCTCCTAGCCCCGTGAACAACAGAAAGGCAGACTTGGCATAGCCATGCATGTGCTCCAGAAAATTACCACTTCTCTGTCTATAGCTAGTATCTTATCTGTGTGAGATCACTGATCCATGGCTCAGATAAGTAAGTCTACCCAAATAATTACTGTGAATAGGAGGTGTTTCCTGTGTGGAAGCTCTTTTGTGAAAGGGAGAACAAGCACATTTGGCACAAGTAGTTATGGCCACTTAACAAGCAGTGGGGAAGCAGGGAGCCAGGTAGAAATCTCCAAACTGGCAGTGTCAAATGCTGTTCCTATTCATGGGTGTGAATAGGGCCACAGCCCAGATGTACCCGTTCAGAGTGATCTATATACATAAAGCACAAACCTTTCTTACCTAAAAGTTTGAAGAACATCTTTTATGAAGAACATGTCTGTGGAAAAGCTGTGGGAAAATGTAAGGCAATCAAAGAAAGAAGAACAGAATGTGATAGGAAGAAGACACAATAGAGAATACGCTGCCCCTTCTTTCAAGCTTGTGGAATGCAATTTAAGATGACAAGAAAGTTGCTAAATGAATTATGTTGCTATGGGTGAAATTCTCTAAATATTTTTGCTTTTTAAAATTTCATAAATGTTTAGAAGATATGTGCTAATGTATGCGTAAGTTAGATACTTCTTGACAGGGGCATTACATTAGAATAAAGATACAGTTGGCTATTCAGTCTAAATTCAAGTTGGATCCCTCAGAGGAATTGAAACTTCAATGTCACTCCATCATCACAAAATCAAACAAAATTGGTTTCTCTTTGCCCCTGTACCAGCTATACAGAGTTCATAAAAAGGCATACACTGAAACAGAATGTGGATATGGTTTCATTCACATAATGGAAAGTGATCCTATTACTACTAATGCATTATACATTAATTGCTTTCTTATGCTGTGACGCCATATTGGAGCTAAGAACAATGAGCCAAACCTGATAATGTACTTTCTGTTTTGTTACTTATTCATAAGATTCTTTGGAAGATTTATTTGTTTTCCTTCCCCCAACAGCACTTTCCAGTGTTTACTTTGGGAACAAAGCAGTAAACACTTAAAAATGTGAATTTTAATGAGTGACTTTGCAAACTGGAAACTCACTGAGGAAGTTAGTTGCTAGTTACTAAACCAGCGAGGGCCTTGAAATGAAGATGTATTTCTAAATGGATAATACTTAATAAGCAGCTGCACTTTGAAACAAAGTAGAGATGGTAGGAAAAAAATTAGACCGATGGAAATAGATCTAACAGGTCAGACTATTTTTGTGACATCTGACAAGCTGGTGCAATTAAAGTTGCATTTGATACGGTTTTAGATTTTGCACAATGCAATAAATAATTTTCTTACTTATCAAGTAACAATTATCTGTTAGAATACAATAATTTCTGAAATAAAATGAAGCCACAAATATATTTTTGCAGTGGTTGAAATAACACTTTGACTTTCTTTCGTTCTCCAGATAATACATGTACGAAATATGTATTTTTTAAGAAAAAAAATTGGATGAAAACAGTTTATTCAGTTGATGAATGCAAAAGGACAATACTTTATGCTGTAAGATTTACCTTTAACCATGATTTAAATAAGCTTTCTGAACTGAATAATGCTGATAAGTCTCTCTGTTGTTATTCCTAAATGGAAAAAAAAAAGCATATAAATATTAATATTTTTTCATTAATTTTTGAAGTGTTTTAAGTGGTGTTGAATATTATTTTCTGCTCTCTGTGTGTGCACCAGATTTTTTAGATATTTGGGAGCTTGATCTGCTAAGATACCGAAGTGTCTTATTTTAGCACTGCTGAACATGCGTAATTTCCATCATCTTTAGCATCCAAACTTGAAACTTTCTGTCTTTTATATTTATTAAATTTTATATTTATTATTGTCATCTCACTCAGCTTTACAGGCCTCTCCAAAATGTAACTCCAAGAAATCATACAAAACTATCAGTGAAAGCATGCCTTATATTTTAAACAAAAAAGAAGGGATTTGATTAAGAAGTTCACTTTTGGTTGATTGGTAATGAGTGGAAAGTGGCTTCCATATAGCATAGGAAAATACGCATGGATGTATTATAAACTAGAATCCATGAAATTGCAACTAAGGGAGTTCTCAAGCTCGCGGCTAACGCAACTTTATTGCAGTGACATTAAAAAGATAACTGCTTGCTGCTACACTGTTGATCATTGAAACTAATGAACTTGAAGTTGTCATACCACTGAAAAATAGGATAATGAAGCCGGATGAGTGTGAGTTGTTGGTTCAAATTGAAGTTTAATTTGGTACAGGCAAAAAGATAATCCAGGTTCTCTCAAGTTCATTACTTGAGGTGAAAATTGAAATTGAAGTTAATTTTAGTTGAGCATAAAATGGGCAGTAGAAATTCAAAACAAGCATAAAGCTAATTTTTTGGAAAATGTTTGTAAGTTTTCACATATCAAGGTTAATTGTGGTCTTCCAATAGGAAATCCAAATGTAATAGGTCACTGATTCAAAAGCAGAGAACAACCTGGCTCTTCAAATGAAGTGCCAGAACAATTTTTGAAGTACACTATTCATGCAAAACTTGTATGGCCTACTTTTCAACTGTGTCAGCCCACGTGGTGTGAAAGAAATAGTGTGAAGAAAATGTACATGCTATAAACAGAAAAATTTAAGAGGTGTGGGATTTTAAAGCTAAATAGAAGTTAATGCATACAGTAGGCATATTCCATTACTTCTTGTTTAGCTCTGACTGTGCTTTGCTTCCTGCTTTCCCCCAGACACACCCTCCTTCCTTCTGTGCCACGAAGAGGGCAGTGGAGCTGAAGTAGAGAGTAATCTATCTCCTCCTAATAGGGCCACCCAACTACGCAGTTAGAAATTTAGCCTCAAAACTGTGGAAATACTTGTGATACTGAACCTCTAGTACCTATAATGTTTAAACAGAATTGTTATTTATGGTGGACTGAATAATACGTTAGGGAGAATGTTCTGCTTTATGCTAGAGAAAGACATCCAGAATTAAAATACAAGACAGCATCTTACAGAATTCTGAGATCTAGATACCGGAAGACCATCATCACACAGAAATGGAGGTAAATGCAAGTGAATGGAGTTGTTCCATATTTTTGTGGTGAGTTGACCTCGGCTGGATATTAGGTGCCCGCCAAACTTGCCCTCCTCAACAGGACAGGGGAAAGAAAACCTAATAAAAGGCTTGTGGGTTGAGATAAGGACAGGGAGATCGCTCACCAGTTACTGTCACTGGCAAAACAAACTCAACTTGGGGAAATTAATTTAGTTTATTGCCAATCAAATTAGGGTAGGTTAGATAAAAACTAAATGTAAAAACACTTTCCTCCTCCCCCTCTCTGTTCTTTCTGGACTCAGCTTCACTCACAATTTTCTCTGCCTCCTCCCCATGAGTGGCACAGGGGGATGGGGAATGGGGGTTGCAGTCAGTTCATCACACGTTATCTCTGCCTCTCCTTCCTCCTCACGGGGAGGACTCCTCACATTCTTCCCCTGCTCTAGCATGGGGTCCCTCCCACAGGAGACAGTCCTTCACAAACTTCTCTATCATAAGTCCTTCTCATGGGCTGCAGTTCCTCACAAACTGTTTCATCATGAGTCCCCTGCGGGGTTACAAGTCCTGACAGCAAACTTGCTCCAGTGTTGGCTCCTCTTTCCACGGGTATACAGGTCCTGCCAGGAGCCTCCTCCAGTGTGGGTTTCCTATGGATTCATGGCTGCCTTTGGGTGCATCCACCTGTTCTGATGTGGGGTGATCCACGGGATACAGGTGGATGTCTGCTCCACTGTGGACCTCCATGGGCTGCAGGGGGACAGCTTGCCTCACCATGGTCTTCACCATGGGTTGCAGGGGAATCTCTGCTCTGGCACCTGGAGCATGTGCTTCCCCTCCTTCTTCACTGATCTTGGTGTGTGCAGAGTTGTTTCTCTCACATATTTTCACTCCTTTCTCCTGGCTGCTGTGTGCAGCATTTTTTCCCCCTTTTTAACTATATTATCACAGAGGCGCTACCACCATCACTGATTGTCTCGATCTTGGCCGGTGGCTCTATCGGACATAGGGGAAGCTTCTAGCATCTTCTCACAGAAGGCACCCCTGTAGCCCCTCAACCACCGCTACCAAAACCTGGCCATACAAGCCTAATACAGTTTACAGCAAACTAGATCCTAAACTGCTGGGTATAGTCTGAGCTTGGAAATCTGCAAAATTCCATGAATTCTTGTTTTGCACTGCTGTATCAGAGCGTTCTTGAAAGTAGTATTTCAGATTCTCCGTTGAATTCTGCATTGCTGTCAAGCAGCTTCATTTGCTTTAGTTGAAGGGAAGAACTTTTGTCCATTAAAATGTTTTCTATCATTGTAAATTAGATGAAAGCCTGGGCTTTTCATCAGTCTGCTAGAGGCAGTATTTTGAGGACATGAACAAATACAGAATAAAGAAAACTAAGATTACAAAATCCTCATACTTTCAGTCTATGTCAATATGACAGCATGCTGTTCATATACTTAGAACACTTTAGCGTCACAGAGTGATAACAATTTTTCATTTTTTTTTGTTATAACAAAGGGATAGCAATGCACTTGTATAATATACATTCTTTTCTAGTTTGTGTATGCATCAGGGCACTACAACGTGAGCATCAAATATATGGACATTGATCTGGCCACAGGGTTTAAAAGCTTCTGAACAAAATGAGAAAATCCTGGAACTGAACCATTGCTGTTAAAGACTAGATTTTAAAAAGTGCTCAGATACTAACTTTACATTTTTTTAGCGTTGAGATTATTGAAATGAGAGATGATTTGTATGAAAATCTTCCTGTTTAAAAAACCTAAATTGAATTTGTTCCTAACCTTAATCATCTGCCCTCATAGCACCAGAGAGAGTGAGTGGTCATTCTAGTCTACCTTTCTATTACTGAATTGTGTATGCATATATTTTAAAATATAGCTTACACTTTATTAAATATACTTCCTAGATAAAAATATAAATAATATTTGCATTAATTAAATTAAAAACAAAACCAAAATATAATAGAAAGCATGAGTTCTATGTAATATCCAGTACTAGTGGAGGACATGTGAATTAACAACCAATAGTTTGGTATACATTTAGTTTGTTCAGCCATTGAAGGAAAGCTTTCCTTAGCCAGGTCTCAGCCATGTTTTTTCTAATCGTGTTGCTACTCCCGCACATACACGTTCTTTGACTCTGTGATATAACTTTTCTAAAGTATAGACTGCAAACATCTGGTTTACATATGCCAGAATTAGTTTATTTCAACCTGAAGTTACTTGTGATGGGAGTAACATCCCTTTAGATCCTACGTGCGGATCAGTAGAACTCATTGTTTAGCTGTTAGTCAGCCTCTATTTTCCTTTGCTTATTTTTATACCATATTATTTACTTATCTATAATGTAAGTAGTAGTTATTAATATGATTTATTGCATTCTGGAAAAATCCTTGGCCATCATAATGCAGTATAGTGAAACTGAGAAATCTAGATTCCACTGCAGCTGACAGAAACCCAGGGTGTTCAGCAGCTGTCTGGATACAGGTAAAGAAAAAAGAGAGAGTAGTAAATTCAGTCATGCGCTCCTGCTTCTGCATAAAAAGGCATACTCACTGTCCTTAAAGAATAATGAAAAAAGAACAAAAAAGAACAAATGAAAACTATTTAAAGTTGTTATGATAACTGTTATTTAAAGTTGTTACTTTACACTGCTGCTTGCTCTGCTTTTTATCTTTCTTCTTAGGACAGATTTAGTAGCTAACTGGAATAATAGTAAAGTGCTTGTTTTAAATTACTATGGCTTTCTAACTAATGGAAAACGGTGAACATTTAGCATTGTAGAATCTCAGAATGATTTGGGTTGGAAAGGTCGTCTACTTCCAAACCCCCTGCTGTGGACAGGGACATCCTTCACTAGATCAGGTTGCTCAAAGCCCCATCCAGCCTGACCTTGAACACTTCCAGGGATGGGTCATCTACAGCATCTTTGGCCAACCTGTTCCAGTGTCTCACCACCATCATAGTGAAGAATTTCATCCTTAGATCTAATCTAAATCTGCCCTCTTTCAGTTTGAAGCCATTATGCCTTGTTCTATCACTAAAGATGCCTTTTTTCCCTTTAATTTTGATTTTCTATGGTGTGAAACTTCTTTTTTTTTTTTTTACTCTTCCCCACTGCTGCTTCTTCCTTGTAAAAACTCTTTTGGAGTGTCAGAAAAGGCAGTTATTTAGTGGTGAAGGTACTATGCTATTCTATGAATTATAAAATTCAATGTCACTTTTAAAACAATAAAATCTGAGAATTTTGTCTGGAGCAATTTGATTTACTTCATGAAGAGATACATCATAAAATAAATTTGCCCATGTAAAGAAAACACAAAAATTCAAACCCTGTAACCAGCCAAATAATACAGTTTGCACAAATCTGATTGAAATGGATAACTACTTATCAAAGTAATGCTGAAGGCATTAGACTCTTCAATTTGTTGCATAGTAAATGGAGCTGGGCTTAAGCTGCCTGTCTTTTGATGTGTAATGGATCATTGTGGATTTTTTTTGCAGTCTTGTTGCAATTTACTTTCATGAAATGAAGTCATACGTAATTTGCTAGCCTCAGCACAATGTCAGTGCTTAAATTTTCTTTGGCAAAAGTTAATATGATTCGTTGCCAAAAATGGATAAATGAGCAGAGCTGGCAACTACAAAAAAATGAAAATAACTGTTTCTTCCTGTCACCTTTTACATAGTGCCCACAAGTTTCTCTTCGCTAATTATTATCTAACTTCGTCAAAACAAGTGTTTGTGTAAAGCTCTACATTTGTGGAAGATTAAAATACATACACATTCACATATATTTGAAAATTGAAACAGGTATACTCAAATATATTCAGATCTTTTTGACTGAAGATATAAATGACTTGATAAATGTAGTATCTTGCACAAGACTGCAACATATAAAATATCAAAGGAATCCCTACTTATGTTTACTCTCCCTATGTAATAATAGAGAGACTAATTGTAATGAGTTACCTGTGCACTGTCATTAGGGATATGTCTTTCCACAGATCAGATTCCCATTAACTCTAAATGGTAGTAAAGTACAAAATGGCCTAATCTAAATGTCGTCTGTATAGTCCTAAGCAAAAAAAACCCCACCAAAACTAAAAGGTAAGAAGCTAGAATCTCAGCAGTAAAGAGTTGACCAGTTCTGCAAAATTTTCAGTAAGCTTTGGGATAAACCATATTACTTGAAAGTAATAATACCAAATTAAAAGACAGACAGACAGAGAGTAGAGCAAGGGGACTGTAAGAACTCCTCTCAGGAACAGACTCATTATTGCACTTAACTTGTTGTGGGAGATGTGGCATGTTCCTCTTCCAAAGGATATTTAATTTTTTATGCAAAATAGTACATCTCAGCTGAGAAGAATTGAGGGAGATGCAGTGGAAGTTCTGAAGTTCAAAGAGTGAGATTTAACACTGCAATCTGATTTAAAAAAAAAACCCCAACTCTTGTGCATATAAATGTAATAAATACCCTTCCCACTGACCATTGGTTGTTCTGAAATGGCTGCACTTCCCATCTCTGAAATTCTTATCACTGTATATATACTTCTACTGAAGTATTGTTTGATTACTTGATTATTTTTTTTAAAAAAAAACAATGCTATTAACCATAAACCTGTTTTTTCTGAAGAGTTCCAGGAGGACAAGTTGATTCAGTCACCAGATATAATCATATGTATTAAAGCATTCTTTATTTTTTGGTATATATGGGAAGAAAAGTACAAATTTATCATTGCAACATGACACATCTTTGTGCTCATTATTCTCCATTTATTGGGTTATCAACCTCTTTAGAAAAGATATTGATTATGTGAAACAATATATTTTGACAATTGTTTTTCTCCTGAAGAATTTGACATTATTGTTAGGTTTTAGATATTTCATCGTACCTTACTATTATGGTATGTATCAGCCATTTGTCAGTAATTTACCGTGGTAAGAGGACTTAAGATGTTCCTATAAATTTAGCACAAAGTACACTTGATGGTAAATTCTGAATGTGGTAACTATTACAGAGGATTTTATAGTTTAAAAGTTTCTTTTTTTTTTGTTTTAAAATTATTGCACAGATTACACTGTGTAAAGTAAACAATCCTGTAAAACTAGGTGGTGATGTTCAAAATCACCAACTTTGTAACATGTAATAAACAATGTTGTCGATAACACAGGTGCCAAAGCCTTTACCAGGTCTAAGTCTATATTCAAATTATCTTCAAAATAATGCATTTTAAAAACAGTGAGGTTTCTTCACTTTAAACTCTCATGTATTTCAACCATTAAAATGATTCGCTGTGGTCAAATTTTATTACCTTCTAATTTATAACTAGATGGGCTGAAATAAATCATGGTGGTGGTAGGGTTGGTGATTTGTGTTTGGTTTTGTTTGTGTGGTGTGTTGTTTTTTTTTTTTTTAAATGAAATCTGAGGTGTTCATATTATCCTGTCTCTGGAAACAGGGACATAAACTGAAATGACAAACCAAACCGATATAATTTGGCGATTCACGATAAACTAGTGTTAAGTGGTACTTTCAAGAGTGGACTGGAAATAATGCAGAAGAGATTAGTTTGATTTCTTTAGTTTTCTTTAATAATAATACTTGTTTCACTGAACATAATTATGATGGTATTAGTCAGCTGTATCATTCCTAGGAGTTTGTGGAGGACAATGTTTCTGCAAGTTCATCAAACCCTTTGATAAGAACTTAGCTCAAATGCTTCTAATCTGCATTTAGTCCCTTTTTGAAAAGGCATGTAAATGTAGCAGCTCCAAGAGATCTCTGTTTATGAACAATTTATGGCGCTCAAAAATAGTGATTTAGGTACACGCAACTGCTTTTAGAAGTGATAGAAGAGCTCCTTCAGGAATTTCAGGGCCTTAGTATTAAAAAAAAAAAGTAATTTTTCTCAAGCTAATGGACTGAGAACTTTATAATTTAAAATGGTATTTGAGCTTTGATCACTCAGTACCTCTTGAATGGCAGAAACAAAAAATTGCATGATTTTTTTCATAAAATCAGAGAGGAAAGACGCTCCTTTTTAAAGCAATTACTGTCAATTTAGGTTTTTCCTGAGTATCAGAATGCTTTCTCTAAACTCTGATTTTAACACAGTAAGTTTCTAGCCTCTATGGTATTGGAGAAACCTTTCAAAACATCAACTGAGCATAGGTACTGACTCCTATTGTTAGCAGGGAATAAAAAAACTTTTAATGAAAAGTTAAAAATATTACGCACTTAAATGAATTCTGGGACAGTTGGAAGCAGATTTTGATCTGATATCTGTTTACATTTCTGTATAAGAAAATCTTTGCTTTAAAAGTGTAAGATTTTTATAAAATGTTAAATTTTTGAAGGGCATTGGAGGACTTGATTTTTTTTTCTGGTTTTCATTCTTTTTGAATGGGCAGAAGAAGGAGTGTGCTTGTGTTATCTTTATGCATCTATTTAATTGGTATTCTACTTTTGTCATAAAAATAATTCAGAAGTTATAATTATCAATAAGCTATTATTCAACTAGTTTAGTTTAATTTTTTTCCATATAATTAATTAATTCCATATAGTTCAGACATGCCTGTGCAGATACCATCCGAAAGTGCTGCACAGGCTTGCCTTTTTTTTCAGTTTGGATGGCAGATTTGAGGTAAATTACCAGCTACTTTTTTTTGCAAATGGGCTATGTTTAAGTGCTGTTGAATCACACAAAGGGCTTTGTTCTGGGAAAATATGTGAAGTGATCAGAGTTAACACAATCTAAACAGGTGCTCCATGTATTCAGTACAGTGGTAATTTGTTTCTAATCCGCCAAGGAACTGGAACAAAAATAGGCAGCTTGCTCTGTGCATTGCATCTAATGTGCAGATTATAACTCCACTGTCAGTGGCAGAGCACCTGTCTCACGATTGCCTTGTTAGTACAAACTGTGTCATCCATTCTTAACAAAGGCTTTGCTCATTCACAAAAGCCTGTTCTCCTGGCCATGTCTTACATCGTGGAATAGCTCCGCAGCATGTTCTTGTTATTAGTTATATCCTACTATGGCTCTTGCAGTTAAGAAAAAGCTGCAGCTTTAAAATCAGGTAGGTAAGCAGATATGGATGTGGTTTGGTCTTCCTGGTGCTCTTATATACCTGGAACCGCAATACAAAACCAAACTATGGATTGAGAAACTGCTTAAACAAGAGATCTCCAAGGAATACATCAATGCTGCTGGCAGTCATGTTAATGAATCAGTAGGTGGACTTCCTTTCTGAGTCAGCATTGTTCAGTTGCCTTGGTATGCTTTTACATAGGTCTCTGTCGTAAGGTTGTTTTGATCAGAGAGGCATTCTGAGGTTTTAGGCAATCAGCAAATGAATTTTAATTTAATGTTTGGAATTATGAATGCTGAAAGCACTTTCTTCCAGCTCTGTCTGGGAGTCAGAGAGGAAGCATGTCAGCCAAGCTGTTCAGAGAACAAATTATTTGCTAGTATTAGGATTTGATAGTGTTTGTTCATGTGCAGTGCAATCACCAGAATATAAGTATTTCTCATCTGCAGATTTGATATAAGTATTTTTGAAGTGTCATTGAACTACATTTGATTCTCTTGGGTTTTTTTTTCACTTTTTGGTCTTGTGCAGGGTGGGTGTATGTACATGACCTGATTCAGTGGAGGTCGTTGGCAGAGCCCAGGTATTGATGGGATTTATAGCCCACAAATAGGCCACTCACCACTGGTGCTCCTTTTCTTTCACCTGCCACATTTTCCTTCACTTTTCACTAAAAGAAAACAGCAGTGTCTTTAGGGGGAGGCTGAGCATCAAGGAAGTGGGTCTGGTGATGCAGTGCAATGGAGGAAAGGAGCTGGGCCTACAGCTGGGAGAGAGAAACTTCTCATCCCAGATTAAAGACTTAAACCATTGTTACAACTAAAAAGTATATGAAATTAAGCTGTGTAAATTAAAAAAGTAATTTCCCCACATCTGGCTTTCAAATTTCCTGCTCTGGAGTAGGTTCTAGAAAGGTGACCTATTTTAGAATAAAACATTTTTTGAATAAATCAATATAATAGGAGAACAATGAATCTGTACAGGACAACAACAGTAAGTTGAGTTTCAGGAGGGAGGGAAGGAAAGTATGTTAAAAAAAAAAAAAAGGGAAGAGGGTTTTATGGTATAACTTAACTAGCTAGGATCTCAGACAGACTCTGCTACTCATTCAGAGGAAAACCCCTTTGTCTAGTGTCCTTCTAGATTTTGTGTAGTTCATGAAAGATTCATTTTTTTCTTGCAACACTTAAAAAAAAAAAAATCCTTAAAACCCAATATGTACTTTCAACTTACACCATTCTGTAATATTTTAAAATGTGAACTAAAACTGCATACTAACGTAAAGATATGCAGCAATACCTCCTATAAATCTCTTTGGCCAGGGTAGGTATGTGATTACCTGGTGGGTTGTCCAATTTTGGTTTTTGGTGGTTTTCAGAATAAATGCTCTTGTAGCTCCTCAGAAAGAGAACATAGCCAGGCTGAAGCAAGCATCTGCAATTATGTACCAGCTGACAGTTCTGAGACAGAAAATAAGCCGAAGTAGTATGTTGCTCATTATCCACCCTCTGTTTTTTATGTCTGTGAAAAAGACTACTCCAGAATGAAACTTAGTAGTCTTACAGTCTTAGACCTTCATAAGCGACCATATAAAGTAAGCAGGAAGACTGGCAATTGTCTAGGTCTCCATCCTCAAGATGGCATCTGTAAGAAGAATAAGGATGCTGATGGGAGATCCCACAGGCTAGCAAAGCCAGGTAAAGCTACAAAGACTATGGACCCAGAGGAAAGGCTGACTTTGAAAAACTATCTTTGAATTAAACTCTTCATGTTATGTAAAAAGAACAAAAAAGCCATGACACCAGAGGGTGAATGTTAAAGGACCTGACATAGTGTTGTCAGTAGCAAGAGAAAAGGTCAGCTGAGGTAACAGTTGGTTTCAAGTCCAGATTTAGTGGCCAAGGCTTTATGTTTTTGAAAAGCAAGGGTAGTAAACAAGACTATTGGAGAGAGTTATAGTGGAAGTTGTTTCAGCAAGCCTTTAATCATATTATTATATGATTTTATCTTTAAACCACATTAAAAAGGCTCATAAAAAAGCTTTCACTTTTAGGATTATAGCCATACAGCAACACAGGAAAACTCACCTGCAGGAAACACGTTTGCTGGATAAATCAGTCTTTGCATCCTTACAGAGAAACTGCTCTTTCCATCCTACCCCTCAAAAAATAGAAAAAATATTCACCACAAGTAAGGGTTTGTTGTGTAAAAATAACTTTTTACCCTTGCTTGCTAATCATTGTCTACCTCGCTGCTTGCTACATCATTTGTTTTCTGCAATAGTCTTTAGTGATAGTTGCAAATCATTGATTCCATTTCATACCTCATGTGAATTTCTCATCATTTGGTACATGATGTTGAATTATAATTCCACATTAACAATGCTTACAACATACCATCACCATTTCCTTGATGATAACAGTATGGAAATCACCAATGCCTGTAACTGATCGTATCAAAGGCTTCCGTGGCTTTCTCCGAAATACCAAACTGCGAAGAAACCTCCATGTAGCACTGCAGCCCTGCACCAAATTGTGAATCAAGATTTCACCTGTAGTGGCATGTAACTGTACTTGCACAGATTTTACATAAGATAAAATGAAAATTTATGCTCATGTTTTTTAAAGAAGCAGAAACCGCTATCTAAACATTGGTTCAGTTTACTTCTAAAGCCTGTCAAAAATGGCTTTCTTACCATGAGTGAATGCTTCCCTGTAAACCAAGATCACTGCAACCCTGAACATTTGTCTACTTTAGGTTTAGCTGCTCCAGTGAAATTGCTGAATTTTGTTATCTAATTATGTAGACATCTCAGATTTCATGATTAATGACTGTGTCAAAGAATGAATTGGCAGGCTTTTCAGTTCAAATTGGTCTATAAACAAAAGAGCTCATGTTGTCTATGTTGCCATAAGGGAAATTGAGAGTTCTGATTAGAATTACATTTTGAAGTAGCCCCTGGAAAAGTATTACGCTAGTTTTATTTTCTATTTTCAGATAAGTTGAGTTATATGCTGTTGTATAGAATTATCAGATGTCTGAAGTCCGTACAATGACCAAAATTTAGTCAGTTCTGCAATTTATAGTTACTGCTCAGGCTTGCGCTCTCTATAGTTTTCTTTTGTACACTAATTAAAGGCAGCTTTTTGTGTTCACAGATTCTGATATAAAGCTGGGTGATTAAGTAGTTTTAGACTTATTCCTAATGATCAAAAAACCTCCGTTTTTCAGTCTTCAAAGCAGATTGATATGAGAGATGTTTCCCTGTGGCTATCAGTCAACGCTATCAATTTTGGAAAAATGACTGAAGGACAAACAATGCTAGAGAAAAAGGAGGAAAAACATGCTTACAAAGGTGATTTTCAAAAATGCTATGTTGTTTAACTCCATCAGCAATAGTTTTCCCTCTTCTTATCCAGCATGTTTTCCTTGCGTTGATTTTGTTCATTAATGTCCAGTGTTTGATATTTCATTTAATTACCACAAGAAAGCTTCTGATGTAGATGACAGTAAGCTGTACCTAATCACTGAGTAGACAATGTGACTTGAGGTTCAGTGAGCTCCTGCAAATCCTGATGCAAATCTCTATTAAAAAGTCATGTTGTTGATGGCTAGCTCTCTTTAGGAGCCTGTGAAAGGTCTATGGATTTTCCTAGATTTACAGTAGAACTTG
The DNA here is from genome assembly GCF_034619465.1 of Leptosomus discolor. Lineage (NCBI taxonomy): Eukaryota > Metazoa > Chordata > Aves > Leptosomiformes > Leptosomidae > Leptosomus > Leptosomus discolor. The sequence continues at coordinate 26,481,564 of NC_141396.1, read as the reverse complement.
ACCAATGAATACAAAGCTTCATTCATTTGCAGGTATCAGCAATTGTTATACTGTGTGTTTGTTCTGGAAACAGAAGTGGAAATATTACAATTCTGAAAATTATCTTTATATTACAGAACGTTTAAGAAAAAACCCACCGCATTAGGTAATGTTATGGAAGATGGAGAGCTGTTAATGTTGAGTACTGTAGCAGGAAACTGATCTGCAGTTAATCAGATGCATTAAGCAGTGATTCTTTTCCCTTCTGAAGACTGTCTTGTTTTCATACTGTTTTAAAGTACATTCCTTGACAAGCATTAAATGCTTTTTTGTATGCTGAATATTTGACCATTTTGTCTTTATTCAGTCTTTTTCTTGAATGAAATTTCACTAGGATTTACTGAAGCCTGTTTTTCAGAGAATAATACTTCTACATCAGCATCTGCCTTTGCTGAATGTGTGAGTTCTTGTGAGAGTTCTTATGACGAAGAACCTAAACAATTGACAAGGGAAGTAATTGTTTTTGTGTTTGTGGAGTTCTGGTATTTGAAAATTTAGGAATAGTAACAGCAAATCTGAGTAAATGAACTTAACCAACCTGTTCAATCATAAAACCTTAGCAAGAGGTAGTAATCTCTTTTAATTAGTCCTTCTTCGGTTCCTCTATCAACATTTATTGATACAACCCTGTGTTATGTAGGTTGCATGTCAGACTCTAATGTCCGAATGACTGAGGAATGTGAGGGTTCCTTTTGTCTGCCAGAGCGTTAATTTGAATGTGTAAGGTAAATCATTTCACTAAATGTAATCCTTGAAGCAAGCCATTCACAAAGAACTGCAGTTCCTTTTAGACATTTCTTACGACATGGCAGTAAAGCTTGAAGTTCCTTTAGCAGCAGTGTTAATATGTATAATATTGTAACAACACACTGTGGCTTGCAGGATCAGGCCTAAATTCTCAGAAGGTCTACATTTGCAATGTTTTTTGCTCCTGGGAGCACATCCCTAGTGGTTTTTTATCCCAAAACCTAGTCTCCAGAAATGTATTTCTGATTTAAACATTTAAAAGACACAGCATTTTCTTTACCCTATTATATTATTCTTTTCTGGTATTTTTACTACCATTCTTTGGTTTCTATCTTATTTTTTTCCTGACAGTTTCTTGTATGTTCTCTTATGTTGTTGTTCCGCTAAAAAATTGCTGTTAGTAGCTGGTGAGGAGTACAGTATATTGAAGTAAAGAGAGATTAGCCTTTTTTAGGTTTGTTTTTGGTTTGTTTTGTTTTTAAAAAATACCAATTAAGAAATATAAAATTTCTTTATTTAGAAAGACTGGTATTTACCAGCATATTTTTTTTTTACAGTTTATTAATTTTCAGTTCTGTATTGTGTTGTTCCAGATACAGGGTGCGTTAACTGTTGGCAAATATGGTACAGACTGGTGTAGACTTTATTTGATTTCCTCTTTGTTTCAGGTGGTTAATGTCCCTAATGTTTGAACCATTGTAGTTAGATTATTTTCTAAATGAATTATATTCTGGTTATGATTTTGGGGGCAATATCTTGTCTCTTTTATTCTTTCCATAAGTTAGTGCATTTTTGAGCTTTTCAAGATGTTCCATGCACAGGTGGAGATTTTTTTTTATGTAGGCACTATATCAGAAAGTGCGAGAGTCTTTCACCTCTCTTACTTCAATTGCTTTTTTTATTTAGTGGTGGGATGAGGTATTATTAGTACAAAGAGTTCCATTTGAAGTTGTTTGGTTCCAGTTTTTCATCTGGAGATAAAAAGCCTTCTGTTACAATGGAAACATAGGAACACACACAAAAAAAATATTACAGTATACTGCATTTCAGGTTGTGAAACAATAAGCAGAGGCTTTCTCTAGGCCTAGCACTAGGGATGGCACTGTGAGTAATCAACCGTCATTATGAGTGCTGCTCTCCTGCTGTCATGTATATGGTAGGGGAACCATGCTCTAAAGCTGTGTTCTTTTGCGTTTAAGCAGTTTTGCAGTTGAGCTTGTTTGCTTTTGAGTTAGTGCGATTTTATTGTTTGACAGGTCAGTCACTCATTTCTCTAAAATGATGTTCCAGTAGGCTCACTGATGGCCCTTATCTACAGTCAGACGATGAGGAACTTGAAAATGAGAACACTGACAACTGGAAGAATAGTTTGTAGATAACTGTTACCAACATAAATTGTTTGCTGAACGTGACTGTAGAGCCAGTCATGCTTTTGTTGGAAATCAGTGTGAGTTATGCTTTTACTAATATACAAAAAGGGATTTTATGTTTGTTGACTATAATGAGAGGTGATTTGGATGACTGCTAGGTAATCAGGAGGAAGGAACTTTCAGGTTGGAGGGAAAAAAACCCCAACCAATCTGCGCACACACACACACACACACATATATATTTACATACATATAATGCTTTAGCTCTAGAAAATGGCACGTTGTGATAGAAAGTACCGCTATTCTTTTGACTAATGAAATTAAATACTGAATTGGAAAAGTTGCATGCACTTTAATTGGTCATATTGTCAGGCACACTCTTAGCAAACCTAATGTAACTTCAAGCTACAGAGAACCATTAACAGATGGAGCTTTGTCTTGTATTTTTTCACTAATTAGATAATCTCAGTCTTTTTAAATTTATGGATTGAACAGAAATTTTCATTTTGTTGTCAATATATCAGTGGAAAGTTGAGGGGAAAAAACCCACTTTGTATAAAGAAAGAAAAGGAAAGCTGAAATATTAACACGTAATAGAAACATGTATAGAACAGGACATAGCAAAGAGATTTCCTTTTTTAAAAATTTTCCTCAAATGAGTTTGGGAATGTGTGTGGAAAACAAAAGTGCACTAAGATACTAATTTTCTTTAGTTTATTTCCTGCTTTGATTTTTCATATTCCTGAGTCTGATGTCTACTGTAATGACTCCTGAATTTTGATCCCACATCATCCCTTTAATAAGACTCTTCTTATGTTCGAACAGTCTGCTTAAATGAGGGGTAGTCTGTTAAAGTGTATGTAAGAGAGGTGAATCATTTATTGGAGAGAGGATAAAATGCAGCTGATAGCAGACAGGCTGAATTTGCTAATTCTGTTTGTGTGGTTTTGTTCCGAGATGTCACGTATTCTATTTCCAGTGGCCTGTTCTTTAATTACTACAGTTATGAGTAGTTAGGCAAGCTCACAGGGATTCAGGCCATTACCATGCAATCTTACCTGTACCTTTCAGATAATACTCCAATTACTGTTCTGATGCATAAGTTCAGTAGATGGGAACTGAATATGTGGCTTTTGCGCAGGCGCAGCTTGGGGGTGGCGGTTGGGAAGGGCCATCTGGTGCCTGTGAGCCCCTTCCTCAAATGAACTTTTCTTGACTTTTGTCCATGCACGGTGGGTTGACCTGCTCGGCACCTCTGAACATAGAACTGCCCACGCTCTGGCACGCCCCTGCTTCCCGCTCTGCCCAGCTGCTCCTCTGCTGTCTGCCCTTGCTTTAGAGAGCTTAGCATTGCTGGGGAGAGAACTTCTTGACCTTAGTGTTTGAGACATTTAACTCTTTCAGTCTCTCACACCTTGCCAAATGAAAGCAAGAGGGAGAATCAGAAGCCTGGAGAGGTCTAGTACTATACTTTAGGTCACACACCACATGAGTGGCAGAACTAGAGATAATAACCAAGTGTTCTCATTGCTCATGATCATCATCCCCAGAACTCGTGCTAACCTACTTTACTGCTGCTTTTTATTTTTAAAAATAAATCCTTGCTATGAATTTTCCTAGAGAAGTTCACTGAGACCTTACTGCCTATTGGTTTATCAAATAGTCATTTCTCACTCCCCTTCGTCTCCTCTTTTGGATAAACTTTGACTTTTCATGGCAAATGGTAAGTCTATATGAGCTTTGCTGAAGGGGGAAATTTATATAGCAAAGAATCTTGTAAAACTGCCAAAGTTTTTGGTACTCTTTAATGCATGTTGTTGAGTATTATAGAATGTAATAGCTAATTAACTTTTTACTTAACTCCTTTTGTGTAAATAAAAGTTGCAAAGTTTGAATTTAGTACTTTAATTGCTTCAGGCTCAAAACTAAGAGTTAGTAAAGGCTCTTCAGACTTGTGTGCTCTTGAACCTTTTCTGACTTCCTGAAAGATGGAGTTGCTCACTGTCTAGCATGGAGGTTCTTAGTTCCTTCTGGAATTGAATGTTAAATCTTTGCTGACATTGAAAGTGTGGAAGAAATAGTAGAAATGTGGGGGTTTGGGGTTGGTTTGTTAGTTATTTTTTTTTTCCCCCTGTACTACCTGCCTCTTCTGCATGCAAAATACAGGATCAGTAAGTCACTGAGACAGATTGACTAGCTAGTGCGCTACCCAGCAAACACATCCCTTAAGGTTCATAGCTGTTAGCATGTATCCTCTTGTTAACAGCAGGTGCCGAGTGTAGAATTTGCACTTTGCATGTAGTTGCATGAGAACCAATCCGTATATTACTGCTACTTCTTCACAGTATTATGTTTCATCAGGCATGGCTCTTATACAGGGAGTATATTAACTGCAAAATCTATTTCCCTATATTTGTGAATAAAAGGTAAACAAGAATTTTCCAGTTTCTTAGAATCCTTCTTTGAACTTTTCATTTATTATTTATTGCTGGTAGGAACAAGATGGAATCTTATTTTGTCTTTTTCTTATTTTGTCGCTTTATCTTTCTCCTCCTTTCACCCCCTTCATCCCTCATTTGCGTGCATTTCCTGCTTTGCTCTAGTAAGATGGCTTACAAGAACTGGCACATGGTTAGATAGTTTTCTTTAACGAGAAGCTGGCACTGTGTGCAGTTCTTCTGGAAGACATTGAAAGCATTTCATCAATAAGAAATGTGATCTTGCAAACCTGAATGAGGTGGAATGATTTTCTAAGAGCCCCTTGGAATTCATGACCTCATAGAGTAGATAGTGGATATTTTGTACTTTTACCTTCATTGTTTTAGTTGTTTATACATTGGCCTGGGAGGGACCAGGTAAAAAAGCAAAGGCAGAAAGACTGGAGACAGGGCAACGTGTTTAAGCCCAGAGAAAATTCAGTGTACGGCTCTATCCAGAGCATGGTACTAGGTCCTGCTGGTGGATTTTAGAGATTCTCAGTCCTACTTTAATCCTGGGTATCAAGGTATAGTGGAAAAAAATCCCTAAAGAGAAATTTACTATTGATTGCTATAAATATATTTATAACATTTTATTTGTCTCGACAAATCACAAAGTTCTGAAGACCATTTCGTTGGATGAACTAATATAAGTTGTATAATTAACATCATGTAGCTGCTTTAGTTCACTGTGATATGCCCAAAGGTAATATTAATAAAAACATCTTAATAAAGTAAGTGCTACCAAAAAAAATGACTGGAGAACACTGATTTTTAGAGCAAGAATCTATGTTGCATTATAGTAAATAACAGTTCATTTGTCTTTATAGTAACCTAAGAGATATTAATTTCTCAGCTGTTTATATCAGCTGCAGTCCATAATTTCTTACCACTTATGGCTTTGCCTACATGGAATGCTTTCTGAATTTTATTGCTTGCATATAGGGTATCAATTAAAGAGACATCAATTTAAGTAAGCCATTTTGGTCTAGACTTGCTCAAGTCTTTCTTTTGTTAAACTACAGTAATTGCACAGATGCTGGTGCATATCCTAGAGTCTGCAAATTTATGCTGGTATTGCCAAGCAAGAATTAAGTGATTCCTGCTTCTGAAATATAGCTTGCAGCTGGTGTGTCCTTAGAAATCCAAGTTTTCATTCCTAATGAGTTCAGACAAGTAAATTCTGTCTGTCTATAAATGAAATAGAATAGATTTCTATTTTTGTCATTAAAGAAAGTTTGGGGATTTTATATTTAAATATGTAAATTTTCATTCAAATTAGGTCAAAACCTCAGGCTATTGACATCTTACTAACGCAAACTGTAGTGTTCCAAAATTAGTGGATCCTTGAGGATGTATCTTTATGGTCATAAGAAATAATTTATATTCTCCTTAACTAATTTGAAATACAAAAGATAATAAAGCTTTATTTTAAAGCATCATATGAAAAAGCTGAGTAGCTCATTAACAGAATTTACTGTATGGGTGTAGAAACTAAAATTAAGTGGAATTCTAAGGTTATTGTTAATAAACAACAATATATTCTAAGCAGTACAGTAGGCTTAGGGTTGAAAAATTTAACCTTAGAATAATAAAATTTTCAGACAGACATTTCTGAAGAACAATGCAGAACAGATTGTCATCAGGTAACAAAATAAGGACTCTCTGGTGCCCTAAAATGTTAGGGGTTAAACAATTTCTGAAAGCTTTTTTTCTTTTCACTGTGTAATTCTTACTTTAATACTTAGTGTTGAGAGGATATAAAAATAGACAACTATTCCTTTTTTTTTATTTCCTGCTTTACCTCTTGAGTTCTATGCTATTTTGTATGAAGGATATTTGGATAGTTCAGTGTTGTATAAGCAAGAATTTGCCTTTGAAACTTCAATGAGTTCTGTTTTGTGTTCCACAGGGTAAAAGAGATTGAAGTTATTGCTATGAAATCCTTAAATTACTCGTTGTGGATGTGTTAACTGTAGCCCTCCTCTCTAATGTGAACAGCCTTTCTATTTACCTATGTCTCTTCAATAATGCCAGGTCATGAGTTCAATGCAGTTGTAGGGGAAACAGTGCCACCCGTTGGATTATCACTATCATCTTTTTGTTACATAGGCCTGGTCCTGGAAGGTGTGCTTATCCCCTTTATGGTTATCATGGCTTAATTCTGATAGTATTTTCTCAATGCCTATACTTTCCCTGTAGTTTTATTATGTTGCTACACCCTTTTTAAAATTTCCTTTTTTTTTTTTTTTTTTTTCCCTTTTCTGTCCTTAATGTGGATGCATAAAGTTTGACTGCAATTTGAGTGTAACAGAGCAGTCAAAGCTCTTCTGGAGCATCTTGTTAGCAGTGGAGAGCAAAACATTTTTACAGTTTTCTCTAAGTGGATTTTATCTGCAGTTTTTCTGACTCCTGCCTCAAAAAGGCATTGTACACTTTTGTTGAACCCTGTGTCCGGATATTTTCTTTTAGGAAATATTTAAGGGTATGCAGCAACTATTCCATGTTTTTCCCACTCTTTCCTTTAATCAGATTGCTGTTTATTTTTAACTTGATACTGAGTGCTTAGTCAGTCTAGCTGCTAGCATATGACTTCACATTTCTCAATCTTAAGTAAACAGTAAGTTGTTATAAATTTAAAGAGTCTTTCCTTCCAGACAGAGAGAAGTTATAATAGACGTGTAGCAATTGCAATGTTGTGCCAAATGCCTTGGAATAATAAATAGAGCAAGCAATCTTCTCCCCATTCCTTGGATAACAAAAAAGGTGATAATTCACATACATGTATGCTTTTTTTCCCCCTTTAGATTCTAGCTGCTGTGAGTTTGGGATAGCACTCTATGTTCGTACCTCTCTTCAAGCATAGTAAATTCCCCAAAATCGGTGTTGTCTCCCATGACAATCTAACAAAGACTCTAATCTGAATCTAGACCTAAGCTCAATAATTGTCTCCATGGGTCTGAATAATCAGGTTGCATTCAGTTTCTTTAGATGGGAATACAGCAAAAAAACTTGCATCCAAAACCTATCAAATGTGTTTATATAGCATGGAGGGGTATTAATTTTCTTTTTTAATTTTAATGTAACACTAAACTGGTTGGTTCAGGCCCTGCTTTTTCCACACACTTGATACATTCAAGTTCAGCTCAATACCTCTGTCACTTAGCAAAAGAAAAACATGTTTTTCTGCTAGCAGGGTAAAAACTGAGTTTAAGATTCTATTACATTCTGTTGTCCTTTCTGTGATTTTTGGGACATTATGTATTATAATGTCAGATGTGTTTTAGGGCAAGAGAAGAGAAAACAAGTCTTGATTTAAAATCAGATGTATGTTACAGTAGGGGAATGGTGTAGTTTTGCATACATACCTCACTGGTGTACATGGGAATCTGGAACTTCTTGGAAAATTTAGATACTTGAATTTTAGTGGCAGTTATGTGAATTGTCATAGAACATTTAAATTCCTGAAGTGTCTTGGAAGATCTTACCCAGAATCTGTATAACATTATTTAAGCAGCACAGTGATGATTATTAAGGGATTGGATACAACTAAAATGCAAGGCTGGTACACAGTTATGCTGGTTTTGTTCTATAGGACTCCTTTGGCTAGTAGGCAATGACTGAATGTTGTGACCTCTAAGACTTGCTATATGAAATAGAAAATAAAAGTCCAGCTTTACTTGTGTACTTTGCAAAACTTGAAAGAGTGAGAAGAGTATCATAGAGTCCCAAACAGCTTGCAAGTTTAGTTTCTCAATTTTCATTTTCAGCATTTTAAATGGACATTTCAGCATTCTTCAGCTCAAAACTCCTATAGGGTTAATTGGTTTCAATTTTGGGGGGTGGGGTGAGGAGTCGTGGTGGTGCAGGTTTGGTTTTTTTATTTGTTGGTTGTTTGCTTTGTTTTTGAGGAGATGCCTGTATTTAATAGTAGTTTTGATTCCACAGAATATAGGCTAAAACATCACCATTCATACTTGACTTTAAACCATGTAAGATTAAATAGATGTGTTTAAAACTGGTTTGGGTCAAATCAAGATTTTCACAAAAAATATAAGAATTGTATGCCCAGCACCCTCAGCACTTTGGTTAACTCTGTTTTTTTTTTTAAAAAAATATGTAAAGACTTCCCTTGAAATTTACTGATAATAAATAATTTTAGATCTAGACAATGGAGCAGATGTGATTCAGATCCAAACTGTGATTGTGTGTGGCTTGGAATACTGCAAGGGGTGGAGTAGGGTGTGCATAATCTATTTCATTTCCAGTAACTTACTTCAGAGAAAAATAGGCTTTGGGATTGCTGCTATTCATAATTTGGGGGTTATTGCCAGATGACAATCCACAAGCTCTAATCACCACATTAGTTTCTTATGAGATGGTGAGAGTCTTACCAGAATATATGGATTTCATATCTTGTTTCACCTTGCAGAACCTGTATACATCTTATCAATAATATAGTTTAATGAAAGAAGATTCAAACTCTGGATGTTAATGTTCTATTAGACTTAGGTAGTAAAAGTGTTATTTGAAGAATTTCATCCTTCAGTCCTTGAATTTGACTGATGGGTCTCACTGATTTTGGTGATAATGAATCAGATAATACAAACAGGTACTTGTACTCAGGCAAAATACTCCTCAGACATTCACAAAGCAAGAATTTATGGTCAGTGAGATCTACAAGGAATTAAAATTTAGTTTAAACTTTTTAACAAGTTGTAATGTTTACGTAATATTAAGAAATTTAGTTTCTTTCTTTTGTTGGAAAATAAAGTGTATGTTTGATTTTGGCCCTGCAGAGCTCTAGAGTTTGGTTATATAATTATAATTATAATTATACCTTGCTTCAGATACTGCCATTACAGCATTGAGTAATAGCTGAAAGCAGAGAAACTTCTACATTGATTTTTTCAGTAAGCCTACTTAGAATTAACACATAGCACATGCCCTTGTATTGCTTGCACTATGACTGTCAGGCTCCTTCCTAATATGGCAGCTTCAGAAAAAAGTCTGAAGTCTGTATTGAATGAAGAAATTTTTGTTTCAGTGCTCATCTGTTGTTTGAACAGTTGAGATTGTCAACAAAAGTAGCGATAGTGGCAGTAGTATGCAGTAGTTATGGTATTCACACATATTAATAAATCTGCTCAGTCAAAACTGGAATAATACCACTAATTTATTTCATACATGCATTTGTTTGGATAGTGCCTTAAATGTTAGCCACTTCTGGCCTAAGAAGTTGTATTTTAACTGGCAGTTTGAGGAGCTGCATGTCCCCTTAGTTAATACCCTGGTTTACTCAGTCCTGAGTGATCTCTGGGTTTATTTTAAGAGGTGTTACTTCTAAGCAGCTACTTGAGACATGGCTGGCAGAAGACTAAGGGACATTGTGTTTTGATTCTGTAGACCAGCAGATCAGATGAGTTTCAGGAGACATAATTTTCCATCTGTTTCACATCCTCAGTGCGGCAGACAGGAATATTTTCTGATTTCTTCCGAAAGACTGCATTCTAAGATACAAAAAAAAAAAAAGCTTATTGCTTTCATGTTTTCAGATTCCAAATTACCCAGTGGATGGTTTTGTTCGAGACAGAAACCTGGAGTAAGGATATCAGAATTCTAAGTTGCAATGGGTACAAAAAACTATAGTGTACTTCATGATTCCTCAAGCCAAAATTTGAGTACAGAAACTTCAGTTGTTCTGTCCTGTGTAGATTCAGACCTGCTTTGGGTAGGATGTGAAACTAAATCTTCCCACAATGTTGGAGAATCTTTGGGACCCAGTAGAACAGACAATTGTATTAGCTTTATGTTCAGAAAAAAGAAATTAGAGACATAGAGATATGATTAATCCAGCTTCTGCTACACTGGCTAAAAAAGCAAATTCTACCTTGTTAATAAGGGCTGGATGCTAGACCTAAGAAAATGATTTGGTTCAAAAACTCCAACAGATTTAAAGGGGGAAAAACACTGGAACTACAAGATGCCTGGTGGATGTATTCGTTGTTTCAGGACAAGCTGTTGTTTTAACCTGTTTGAAAGTTACCTATAGTCTTAGGGGACAGGAGTGCAGAGTAAATATATATTTTTACATGGCCTTACACTTATCCTGTGGATTTCACAACTGTGTATATAAATGGAAATTCTGTCTAATCTGTCATCACTTTTGGTTTACGTACCAATGAGCAGAAACTTAACTGCAGTCCTGAAGAATAGATCAGATAAAGCTATAGTGTGATTTTAACGCCATGCAGTAGGATTGCTTGCCATTTGAAGTTAAAGAGGTTAGGATCTAGGACCTAATTGTATACTGGGTTTCCCTGAGCTAGGGTTCAATGCATTTGTATTTCTTTTTCAATGCAAGAAAACATTTTGTGATAATACATAGTGTTTGAAATTCAAATAGGAGTAGCTTTCTAAAGAAAATGACAGGTGAAATAAAAAAATACTAGTTTATTATTTGTTTCCTGTGTCTTTTTTGTGTTTAAAAGAATAAATGTTTCACTTTAACACTGTTAAATAATGACTCTTGTTTTCTTTTGTAGGTTGTCTTAGTCTTCGCTCTTAGTATTGGTGCTCTTGTAATATACTTCATAGATTCGTCAAAGTGAGTATTCTGGTACATTTTCATTTCCCTCCTTTCCTGCAGCAATTATACATCTTCAAATTGCTCCATTCATCCACTTCAAATCAGTGTTTGGTCTTATCGCCTGAGTGCAGAGAACTTTATAATAGTACGTGGTCTATCTACCGAAATAACTCAAGAATGGGAAAAAGATCTTATATAAACTAGATTGAACACAGTCACATTGGATTTGTAGAATGAACAGAGAGAAAAACTACTTTTATGTGTTGAGATTATACATACTGTTGCAAAATGATAGTTTTTATGTTCATTTGGCATATGTAGAATTTTTCTTTCAAATTCAAGACTAGGATGAGAAATAGAGGGGATGAATATTTGCCAAAAATTTACAATTTACAGGAGGGAAAAAGTGTCTTAGGCTGACAGGACTACTTCTGAAAAGCCCTGGATGAATTAGACAGTATAAGCACTGTATCTTGCATATCTGGTTAGATTTTGAGCTCCTGAGTTTGACGGATTTCTCCCAAGATAAGGTGCGAAGCATCTTGATATTTTTTACGCTAATATTATCATACAGTGTTGTAGTTCTGTCCAGGCAATAAAGTTTCATCGTGACCTTTTGAGGTGTTTGATGGTTTGATACAAACCAGTGTAAACAGGAGAATCCTCTTCTTGATACCATTCGTACTTTATCCTTGTTTTCATAGCAAGCTGGACATTGTCAGTGGTGCAACAGACAAATCGGTAGCCTAACACAAAAGAAACCAATAAAAAGGGACTTAATAGACTATTATTCTTTTGAATCCAGTTATTTGATATTCTCAAGTATCAATAACATTTTAAAGCTCTAGGACTACATATTTGCTGCTTTTCTTCAAACTAGTTTTAGGCTTGCCATTATTGTGATGGTTAAGATAGTATACTGGAGTCACTCTATGTGAGTCAGCCCAGCTGTCTGTAAGGGCAGTGATTGTGTTCTAAAACAATCGTTATGTGACTCAGAAAATCAGACATGTTGGCATCTGTACATACTGATATTTAGGTAGGTGGTAGCACCAGCTAAAGTCGTTCTTGAATTACATGGATGTCAGCTCTATATTGTGTGAGTTTCAAGCAATACCTTTGTAGCCTAGATGTGTCAAGCACAACACAAATAACTAGAGATTTTCTTTGTGGAGAGGAGGCAAGTGGTGGGAAAACTCAAGTTCTATCTTGAACTCCCTTGAAGTGAGGACAATAATTTTTCCTTCTTAACAGTGAGGTGAGTGTTCTCATTAATTTTAGCACATTTCTCATTAATATGTCACCACTGAAGCACATAAGGTAGTGCTTCTCTGAAGATCTTTTTATAAACTTTTTAAAGCACAATGGCAAAGCCTTCTGAGTGCCTAACATATCCAGGTCAAGTGTCAAATAGAATAAAACTTGTTTCCACTTATGTTTTGATTTCAGACCAGCAAAATTAAGCTATTTGTCAGGGCAATTGTCTGTTATGAAATTAACGGATTATATAATGATTTTTAGGTACTGCATTCTAGAAGTCTTTGATTGTTTTGCTCAATGAGAGCAAAACTGACAACATGGGAGATTTCTCTGGGTTACTTAAGCTTTCTGTGGGCCTCCAATCCATGTACTGCTACCAGCTTATTGGCTGCTCTGTCAGTGGGGTCAGAACAGTGTTTTAACTGTATGTTTCAGTGGGTTTTCAGCCAATGTTTAATTACCAGCTGCAGTTTAAATTCAGCAACCTGAAGTTAATATACCCTACTTGCATACTTTTCCTTCGTTTTCCTCTCCTTCTCTCTTACCCTACTTTCTTCCCACACATAAGTTTCTGTCTTTTTTTTTTTGTGGGTTTTTTTTTTTTTGTGGGGGTTTTTTGTGGTGTTTTTTTTTTTTTTTTTTTTTTGGTAAATACTCATTAGTAGTTTAATTTAGGTATATTCCTGAAATGAATTTCAACAATGTAGAATCAAATGTAGTGATATAGTGGTCTATTTAAGATCCCCAAGTGCATGATTAGTGAAAGTAATTCCCTTTAGAATTTGGTCAAACAGGAAATAATGAAGATAGGGTGAGAGGAAGGCTTATGAGATCCTCAAGAAAACAACTGGAACAGCACAGGCTATGGGTTGGCCAGGAGCAATGGAGACAAACAGGATCTAGTGCTCACACCAGACAGATAGTACCATATAGTGTGCTTTCCCTTGACAATGTGTTCTGCAGCTTTTGTATTTCACCTGTGCCATGGGCACTTAGCTATAATTTGGTCTTACGCATAGAGTGACAAAAATCATGTCTTCAATCCAAAGCTGAAGAGTACTACTGTAAGCATTTGTCTAAAACAAAATGCCAATGATCTATTCATCCAAGACATAATCTGTCAGTAGATTTGCAGATGCAATGGTAGGTATGTCCACAAAAGAACCCTATATGACTTCATACATATGGGGCACCAAGAAAAATGGAAATAACACCACTGCTTCCTTAGATAGTGGAGGACGGGGAAAGAGTGAAAACACCATTGAGTTTTGTCAGGCAGATATGTGTGTCATGATTAATTCTAGTGGAAGACACTGAGGAAGTCAATAAGGCTCACAACTGAAGATATTACCCATTGCTCCCTCTGTTACATTCATGGCATAGGGAAGGTGGCTGGAGGCAAAATAAATGCGATCGCAACTGTGAGAGGAGGGTAAAGTAAGAGCATTTCTATGCTACTCAGTTCCTCACTAACAGACACTGTCCCGGACCAGTACCACATGAAATTATATGTCCAGTGCAATGTTATTTGGAGAGATCTCATGTCAGAAAATAGTGCAGGTTCTTCAACATACCAGTTAGTTCTACATCTCAGCAGAGTCAATTTTGCAGCTTTATGTTGCTATACAATACGTCTGTACTAATTCCGGTTCTGGCACAAACTTAAGGATCTCTGCACCATGCTTCATTACAAAATATGGGCACAGTTGTGATCCAATACATCTGCTTTAATCTGAGTTGTCTTTTCTTAGTAAGAAGCAGTACTTATCTCATCTTTTAAGAAAGTTTCAAATCCAAATCACAAAAATAATCATTCTTGGTGGAACGAATGAAAGTTATCCATTTTGAAATCTATAGGGATTATTCTAGTACCCTTCATTAAGATTATACTGTTGTTTATTCAGTGTTTCTACTTTTTACAAGCCACCAGCTTGAATTATTGTCTCCTAGTACCACAAGATGTATATGGAACTTTTTTTCTTTAAAGTGAATATGTACACTTTCAGTGATGTGTGGTAGCTACTAATGGAAGAATTCAGTTCTTAAGTTGTGAATTTATTTAGCAGAGAAATTACTGTTTTGTCGTCCAGTCACATCCTGGTGGAAAATGTTTCACTTAGTAATAAGGACTAGGCTCTTTCCTTCCTTTATTTGTGAAATCTCGTTCATAAAATACTGTTTTGTCAGACAATGATATTTTTGAATACTGGAAATAGCAGTTAAATGTGAAACATTTGCCAAAGAGATATTATAAATATCACCTGGGTAATTATTTTAATCTTTAGGTAACAAATAACCTAATAATTACATTTTTATTTTTAGGCCTTTGCTCTCTTTAATGTCTGTCTTCTATTTTTAGTTTGAATAAAAGCAGAACATTCAAAGAAGTTGTAAGAAGTTACTTAGAAGAGTTTTGATTAAGAAAGTGATATACTTTAGTACAGAATAGCATCATATATCCTAATGATGCGTTCCTTTCCAATTCATGTTTCCTTTAAAATTTTTCATTTAATTTTTCAAGGTAAAGAAATAGTGAAATTATCCTTCATTCTTAAGAGGAAAATCTGACTTGGTGTGCACTGTTTAGGTCCTTTTCTCTAGAGTCTGCTGAATGTACTGGAGTAGAATAGAGCACTTGATGTCTGCCAATACTTTTTCATTTTCCATGTTTTTTTATAAGTAGTTTTCACAACCTTCCTCCTTCCTGTGTCCACTTCTGTTTATTTCTCTGCATGTAAAAGGTGTTTTAACTAATATAGAAGTACTTGTCTGACTTTTATTTACATCAGTATTAAAGATGAATTACCAGTTTGCCTTTCCATTTGTCGTCCTGACCTCTGCATATTGTACTGAATTAGTGACTCAAATAGAGAAGAGAATAATATTTGCTTGCCATGATAATCTTTAGGCATGGTCAGTAAAAGCACTAGCAGAGAACTCAGTTTCCCGCTAAACTGATGACTTGGGGCTTCAGTTTTCTATTCCTGTAATGGCAGTGGCATTGAACCTGTTTACGATGTATCTTTTTGTTCTCTGATTGTGTCCTGTTCTGAGGTGCAATACAATGTAGTATGCAACCATAGATATAAGATGTGCTTTTCAGGCACAGAAATGTAATTTTTTTGCCAAAGATCTTTCTTTCCAATGACCAGTTATTACTGTCCTGTCTCTTGAAGTCTACCTCATTTACTGGAGGCCCCTTCACTAAGAACTGATGTCAGTGTAGAAATAATAGAGCCCATTAAGGGAAAGGTGAACACATAAACTCTGACAGCTTGCTTTACATGTTCTACTCATGTGTTTTTCAGATTAGATTTTTGGAGTTTGTATTTTCAGAGGCCCCAGTTATTCCTAGATAGCTAATTTTTTCCAGTACTCTGTGACATATTGTACTTGATTAGAATTGTACATAAAAGTACCATCTGGCAATGAGTGTAAAATAGCTAGATCTAAGAATAACAGTGGCACTGTAAAAAGGAAGACCTAAACAAGTATACACACAGACATACAGGTTCGTGCTGAGCCCTGAGCTTGTTCTCAACTGTTGTGTACTTAATCAGACAGCTTTATTTCTTTTTATATGTGGAAAATAAAAAAGTTAAACTTATAGGCAACTCTGCTTTTTTATGTTCTATGTATCTTTGTATATCTGAGATGATTTAAGACGTGCTTGCTCCTTTTGCATGCTGATTGTATAAAATCCCATTTGTCTAGATCTGATATCCAGGGAACCTGAATAATGACCAAGTGTAAAACTACCAATTTTATCTGAAGTATACCATAACGAAAATGTCCTTATTCTGATCCTTAGCCTGATTTTAAACTAATTTTTTTAAAATGAGCTTTGTGCTTTTTGCAAATGTGTCTATTCTAGGCTTTCCTTAAAGCTTTCCAAGTTTCTAAAACTATCAGAAAATACCCTACACGTCCTTCTCATCTCCATATCCCTTTCATTAATGCTGACAGGAGAGAGAGCACAAAGATTTACTTTTAGCCACTATAAACTAAGGTTTGATCGACACTGATCATGCTCTACTTTTTGGTAGTGTGAGAGCTTGGCCCATTTGGCATTAATGAATTAATCCCTGAAGAGTGTAGGATAATGCAATTTAAAACACAGTTTTAATTAATCAGATTAATTATCTTTACAGCTCTGTTCTAGGATATAATTTATTGAGGTAGTTTCAAACATTAATCAAATAATTTCAAACATTAATCAAATCATTTTATAAGAAAAAACTTCTTTAATTATTAAGCTATTTTGTCATGTCTGCAGCTTAACTGCTGACATTTTGACTAGCGCATCATTATTCAGTCTTTTGTCTGGCTTTTATTAAATATAGATATAAAAAGTATCCATAAAAGTGTAGTCTCACTTAATGACACATTAATTGTATTCTTGTGTTCTATTCTATATGTGGATGACTCTTAGAAAGGATTGTCATTCCCTCCTGGAATACTGTTTTCTTGAGTTTCGTTTCCTGTAGTGCCTTTCAATTCAGTTTTTTGGCCTTGGCTTTATTATTTAGAGTGAAGCAAGTCTTTGTTATCTACTTGCTTGGTAGCAGTATTAGCTGGAAACACGTCAGAGATGCTATACTAGAAATTGCTTAAAAAAACAATTCAAAATGAAAAGTCTGTTTTCTTGTTTTGGAGGATACACAATGATTTTTTGCCATTGTATGGGAATAGATTAGGAACTATACATTGGAAATAAATTTTCTATTTAAGGAACATCCTGTGTGACAGCACAAGGAGAAAAGTGTAATTAGCAAGTTCTCTTGGAATGTTTTACTAGCAAATTTTTTTTTTTTTCCCCTAAGTGGCACTTTATTTCAAGTCCTTATGAACTCTGTTATTCTGTGGGAATATTTGAGGTTGAATTGTGATTGTGTAACATGTTTGGCTTTGCTGCGTGTTTGCTACTGCTGCTGTTTTGTTTCGGGGAAGATACTTGATTTAATGCAGTAGAATGTTCTATAGAAATACTACAAGCTTGATGAGAATTATTTGTTTAAATCTGTTACAGATACAGACTGTCACTGCACAAGAGAATTCACATCTTTCTCATTTATTTAGGCTGTGTTACTGCTTTTACAGATAGATCTGAGGTACGAAGTTTAACTGAGTAGTTCAGTAAGTCTGTGAAAACACCAAAAATCAAGTATTTTTAGATACCAATCTCCTATTTTAATTACAAATCAGTCAGCTTTTCCACCTCACCTGGACTAATCTGCAGAACATTTTGGCGACTCTTTCTCAATTTGATGATCCTTAGAGGAAAAAGCAATTGAAATTTCAATTGTAAATTAAACAATTAAGTGCTGCTACATCTGAATTTTGAGTGAATCTCAGTGGCCCGATGTATAAAAAAATTAAGCTATGCCTAAGATGATCAGGAAATACAGTTCTTAAAGGTCAGTATTTTGATCTTTGATTTTGTTATTTCAGAAAATATTCTAATAAATTTTATTATAAGCTTCAGGTTACAGTTGGATTTTTTATTTTGTGCTGTGATTTTAATTTTTCTTTTATATGTCTTCCAGTTTTAAAAGAATGCTATTTTCTGCTCCAGTAAACAGTTTTGGAGCCATGCTGTATCATTTTGCTGAGGTCATCCCTTGCAGTTCAGGCTTCTATGCTCTTAAATATTGCATTTACCAGTATTTTGAGTGCGTACGGATTCTATATAGCATTTCGCTCTCTGTATTTGAGGAATTAAGTAGGGCTTAAATAAGGCCAAGCTTTATGTCAACCCTTCCTACTTCTAGTTAATTTACTCATGTAAAAATATTTTAATTATTATGTTTATAAAACTCTTCTTCATCTTACTCCACTCATTACCCACACTAAATGGCCACTGGAGCATTCCTTCATAATTTAAGTACACATTAGAGTTAATATATATACATTGTTTTCATGATGCATGAATACAGATGAAGAAGCTGATTCTAAATTCTGAGATCTAGTTAAAGGAAATGTTGTTAGATGATATTTACCATTGCTCCAATTGCTAAAATTACAATGGTCTGTATCTTGGCAAGTAGGTTAAAACAGTATTATTCTCTCCCTAATGAGAATTCTTGGGAAAATAGTACAGAAAGACCCATACAGGCCATCCAAATCCCCCATGGTACCTTGCAGCCAGTCTCCTTGTCAATTTTTTTTTTTTTGGTTCATTTTAATTTTGTTAATACTTCAACAGTTGCTGGCCATTTCTGTGAGCTGATAAATTTTGTCCCATGCTGAAGTAAATGCAGTTGGATTTGTTCTCCCCACCTCTCCTTTACAAAAAGAGGGAAAAATAAAGAATTAATTCCTAAAAACAACTTTGTGTTTTTTCAGTGTTCAATAGTCAGAGTGATAGGTGTCATTTTATGATGTAAAGAAAATGCACTTTGCTGTCTAGGACAGAGGTATTAGGTGTGTTGGCATGTTTTCTAGGTTTATTGGTAGACATCTGTTCCTTGAGGTACAGCAACCAAACATTATAGCTGTTATCTTTCCTGACTTATTAAAAAAGTTGGATGTAGTGAGGCTTACCTGTGGAAATTAGATGTATGTTTTATGTGCTATCTGTCTCTTAGCTCAAAGTTTGCTTTTGTTCTCTGACATGCTCAGAGAGCTTGAGTTTGGTAAATTATACGCAGACAACATTTGTAGAACACTACCTTGAATAACTCTTACAATCTTCTTAGGAGTTGAGGAAGGTTGTAAAAGTTTCTAGTACTCTTCAGATAGATTATAATCATAAATGAAGATAATTCTTCTGTATGCGTTTATCATATTGATGAAACAACATTGGATTACAATGATTTTCTCTAGTTGTACGTAATCACTGCATAGGCAATATGGAAATAGCCCATTTTCTCCAGACAAAACAAAGCAGTATTTCTATTAATCAATGTCGGTAGATTGTGTTTGCTCAATGGTCAAAATTAATTGTTGAAAATGAATTAAATACTGTGAATGAGTTTCAGATAAAATGGCAAAAAAAAAAGTTTCCTTCTATAATAATTAGCACATCTGGCTCTGGGGTAATTTTTGGCTACTGTCTTTACTCTTTGGAATTACACAGAAATTCTTATTGATCATGATACACAACCTTGATGACGTGGTGAATGGCAATGGGATAAATTTTCTGAAGTGTTAGGCCTTGTAAGACGTTTCAGTAAGGTCAGAATTTCATGAAAACATATAAAATATGAGAAATTAAGAAATAAATTTGTGTCATAAATCACATCTGTTCTGTATATGCAGTTCTAGAAACAAGCCATTATCACCTTTGTTTGGTTTGTTTTTAGTGTTTTACTAACCAGCTAATATTTCAACATGTAACTTTATTTTAGCTGTCTTGATGCAGGATCTTGGAATTGTTGAGACTGGAAGGGACTTCAAGAGATTGTTTAGTCCAATCTCCCTGCTTCAAGCAGGGGTTACCTAGAGCAGGTTGCTCAGGACTGTGTCTAGTAAGCTTTTGAATATCTCCAAAGATGGAGATTCCACAGTCTTTCTGGGCAATCTGGTGTTTGATCACCCATGCAGTCAAATCTGGGGATTTTTCTTATGTTGAATCGGAATTCCATGTATTTCAGCTAGTGTAATTTCCTCTTGTCCTGTCATTGGGTGTCACTGAGAAGAGTCTGGCTCTGTTTCCTTTACTCCTAAAGGAGGCTCGATCAGGTATTTATACATGTTGATAAGATCCTGCTGAGACTTCTCTTTTCCAGACAGAAAAATCCTAGCTCTCTCAGGCCTCTTCAGATGACAGTGCTCCAGTTCCTTAATCATCTCTGTGGCCCTTCACTGGTCTCACTCTTTATGTCTATGTCTCCATGCTGGAGACATATTTCCTATTGCAGCCCAGGATGCTGCTGACCTTTACTATAGGGGCATATTGCTGGCTTGTAGTCAACTTGTATACTAGGACCCTCAGATCCTTTTCTGCAAAGCTGCTTTCCAGCTGCAGCCAGTTGCATGCTAAGGAATCACTGATGTTCAAGCTTTTGTTATTCCAAAAAACAAACCAGTAATTTAAAATAACAAAACTTTTATATGTGCAATGATATTTAGTGACTTTATTTGTATTAAAATGTTGCCAGATAAGTCTCTATGTAAATATCTGCCACTTGATTTAATATTATTTATATTGAACATAGCAGGCTTAAGAGTTTGATCTTCAAGAAGCTAAGTCCTCATTTTTCATGAGCCAATTATTATATGGTTTAAATTTTCAGCATCTCTTAGAATGTTAACTGAACAAATGAGAGTACCGTATTTCAAGAATGAAATCCTTTTTTTAAGGGCTAGATGGAATTTGTTAATGTTTTTTTGAAGCATTTAGCTATTAGTTTTTCCTTCTCCAATTTCTACTGAATAGCCAGGATTTTAGTTTTCATATGGACAAAAATCTGTATCACTGGCATGTTTGCAGGAGAGCATGAGATGTTGTTCTCTCTTTCAAGGATGAATGGAGGAAATTCAGCTCTGAATAAGTGTTGTCTAATTTGAATAGCCTGTTAGCTATATTTAGTTAACAAGGCTTTTTCAAAGGAGTAGAATTTTATACTAAAACCTGGCTTTATATTTTTTGTGGATAGGAAAGGAAAAATTTCACAGCAGTGAAATTTCTAGACTGACACCAGTAGAATGTCTTAAGTCTTGGCAAGGTGTCAAAGCATGCTGCTGCTTCTACACCACTGTATCAGAAATATGTAGGCAAACAAATGAGAGAGTTTGGAGGAAAACAGGAATGATTAAAAGTTTAGGAAACTTCTTGTGACAGGTAAGTTAAAAGAATGAGGATTGATTCTTGGAAAAGGATTTGTTTAGCCTGGGGAAGAAAAAGCCCTCCACCTTGTAATGTAGAGAGGGCAGACATGGCACCATTACAACACGTAAATGGAAGAGTTACCAAATGGTAACTCCATGGTGTCTGCAGAAACTATAAAATCTATATAATTTACAACTTCACAGATTTAATTTGGATCTTAAGAAAAGTTTGATAGCTGTGATAGGGTGAAATATTGGAAAAGATAACCTAGACTGGTTATAGAATTTCCTTCAAAAAGGAGCTTTGAAGAAAATAAAATACCTGGTATCTCAGTTGTACATATACTTGGTGATACTCTGCTTGGTAGGATGTTGGACTATCTGATTGTGTCTTCTGTAATTTAAAGGTGACTGTGTGGAGGTGACTATGTGGCCTAGGACACTGAAAAGAAATGAAGAACACTGTTGCTCTGAGGATCTAAGCCTGCAGAGCAGCAAGGGTACATACAGGATTTCAGTCTTATAAAAGTTTTTTTTTGCCTAAAAAATACCCTTGATAAAAAGTTAACATTTACCACTCTTACCTTTTGCAACACAGTTTATTATTTATGATGATAAACTTAGAGACTCTCAAATGACTGATATGGATCCAAGCACAAGGAAGATGTGTGATCCTTTCTGGCCCAGGGCAGACCCTGGTTTCATAACATGTTGCTCTGCAGTTTGAAGTCACAGTTACTCTCACAGTTACTCAGATAAGAGTTTGGTCTTTCAGTGTAGCTAATCAGTGAGAAATTTTTATTACTTTTTTTTTTTTTTTAATCCGGAGGCTCTGTGTAGGCACACAGGAATGTTGCAAGTCTGTTCTGTCATCTCATGACAAATGGCATTCATGGCAAGAAAGTTTATATTGGTGTTTCTAGAGCTGTTTCTAAGAAGTGGATTGAAAAGCATACGTTTGCATATCTATGTTATAATCTGTTTTTGAGTCAAATTCTGTTGTCTCCATTGTATTTAAGATAAAGTGTTTCAATTTTTCTTTTTCTTTGGGTATTTTTTTTTGTTTCGTTTTGTGTTTTGGGTTTGGTTTTTATTTTGGTTTGGTTTTGGATGCTATTATGCTTTGAGTGGGATACCCGAGCTCGTGAAAGAGATGGGGGGAAGACAGTGGTTTGACAAAGACTGTAGCAGATTGTTGCCTTACCTGGCAATTTTTCTTCAAGCAAATGCCCCCTGATGAAGGCATTTAAATACCACTGGCTGGTACTCAACACTCCTGTGTGCCAAACTTCATCTTTCTTTCCCAATGAATTGCTTCTGCTTTTGTGATCTGAGAAATCAAAAGGTGTCAGGTTAAACATCAGGGTGAAAAAGAACTGCAAACTGACAGCTGCTCCCAGTTGATTCCTGTCAGTCTTTATTGCTTTCTAGCTGTTTTGGGTTGATTGTCCCCGTCTGCTCTAAATTCCATTAGTTTTTGTAGGACACTAGCTCAAAGTTTAATTAGAGCAAGAGTAAGAAAAGTCTTTCACCTGAAGGTTCAGAGCAGATGTCAGGCATAATCAGGCATGTCTAGAAAGCTCTACTTCTACAATATGTTTTAAGTTCCTAGTTTATCATCTGCTGGCCCGCTTGCATAAATCTTGCATTAGTTTTGATACCATACTCAATTCATATCTCTGCATGAACTCATAAGTCTGTGAGGCCAGTGAAACCAGAGTGGTAAAAGTATCTCTGTTATCTCAAACCCCCAAAATCAGTGTCCTTTTTTAATTTCTGTCCATGTCTGTTAATTTCTTTTCTGATTCAAGGCAGGGACTAATGCTACTGCTAGTATTTTCCTTGTCTTCCATAGAGAGTAATATGAAATGTTCCTCCCTTGGACATTTGAAATTAGTCTGAATAATGTGCTTCAGGGAATAATCTTGTGGTGTTTCCATGGGATGAAAAAATGATTACAATAGATCTCAGTTTTGCATTCCTGTAGTTTGCTAGCCTTGTAATTTTATGTATATTTTGAAAATTATATTTAATATTTCTGTTACAGCACTACATGTTATGCTGCTTGAAGAGCAAACTTACTTGGTGGTTTAAGCTACAATTTACTAATCGTGGTTGTCTCTTAATAATAATCTACTGTCTATACAGCAGGAGTAAAATAAGTTTATTGACACCATTATGCTTACATACGTATTCTTTTGTTAATGACTTGGATTTGAGCTTAAGAAATATGGATTAAAAAAAATTTACACTAGCATTTAATTGTAGCTAGTAGCTTTCACTGGGAACAAGGTGTCTGGAAATCTGTCCTGTGTTTAATTTCACCACCTACAGTATGCAATAATTTGGAGGTCAGTTTGTGTAATGAAACTGTATAGGTCACATCCATGACATGCTCAGTTTCACTTCTCTGTTTTTACAAACTCATACCATGCTGCTTGATGTGTTTCCAGTATTGCTGTGGGAACGCATTCTTAAATTATATTTTAAATTCTTTTAAAAAACACACCAGTATATAATTGGTATCCAAATTAGAATCTTTCTTTAGTTTTCATCCTTCTTTTCAGATGTATCTCTGCATTTTTTATTTCATCCCAAAGCATCTGACAATGCATCTGCAAATATTTCCTCTTGTGCTTTCTTACCCTGTAGACAGATTAGTTGTGCACATTGCATTCTTCCTTACCACTGGACAAATTTACAGATCTATCTGGTATAAAAGAGGAGGTAACACAGAGGAGGTTTTAAAATTGACAGATACCATACAGCTGTTATCAAAACATGGCTTGCATAGAAGATTGCCTTTCAGAGTGGAGTTGAACGCACCATCAGTGTCTTATGCTCTGGTTTTCGAGCTACAGATACAAATAAAGGTGTGACATCTTTTCCTTTTTTTTCCTCCCTTTTCTCCTGACAGCTTGACAAATTGTAGCTTTTGGGACACCCCAGTAATTGTTGAGTCATTTGTGCTTAAAAATAAAATTCCTTGCAGCAAGGACACCCATTCCACTTTTGCCGCATGTGTCATTTCTGACAGAGTCACAGCGCCAACTATGCCATGTTAATTAAGCAAATGGCGGGGAGGGGGGTGGGCAAGCCATCTCTTCAGTAAATTAGCAGAGCTGGAATCCATCAACACTGGAAAAAAATAGGAAAGGAAATCCCATATATGTGAACATGAATACCTGCATGCTTCCCCGCCTTCCTCGTACTTTCCTGACATTTTGAGCCTTTGGTAGATAGCTGGTGCAATTTAACAAACATCACTACCCCACCTTTCTCTTTTTCTTGTTTTTTTCTTCTTCTTTTTTAAAAATCTGAGACCTGACAGAACACCAGCTTCACAAAGGTAATTGTAAGATCTCATTAGTGTGTATGGAAGAAAAGCTGTAATGGAGCATTACAATATTAGCCTTTTATTTATGAGGCACTTGAAATTTGCCAAGTAAGAGTGCTGCAAGAGAACAGTGATCAAATCATCAGCTGTATTCAGTATAAGGTACATGTGACAAGGCACCCTATACAAGCCTCAATGAGATAGACAGCATAAAATACAGATGTGATTAATATTAAAAATGGCAATTTGTTGCATTGTAGTAGGTCCTGCTTTCTTTAATACTCACAAAATTTTTATTACTCTTATCAGACCTAGTGCAATTAGAGGGAGTGGAGCAGACTCTGTTCTTTAGCTAAATTGTTAGTTTGTAGTGTATTTAATCATCTGGTATTGATGGGAATTATTTGGCCTCAAAAAATGAGGGCCAGCCACTTGAGTGGAACAATTTGATGGCACTTGAAACCATATCAATGAAATGTTTTTTGTGGACATTTACAGACTTGTTTTTTCTCACAGGATCTGCACCTTGATAAGCATTAGAAATAGTGGATTCTATGCAAGCTGTTTTCTTTGCAACATCCATAAAATAATTAATTCTTACAATTCAGAAAAATGCAGAAGTTTGCTAGAGACAATGTGATACATGTAAAATTCATTAGACAATGTGAGTCTGATAGTCTGATACTAATAGCCCTAAAAGATATTACATCAACCATATGTGGTGTTCTTGTTACCCTTTTGAATTTAATGTTTTCTCAAAACAAAGAAATTTTCTATTCACATGTAATTATTTAAATTTTTGTTAGTTATATTCCATCTCTGCTGAAAAAGATTAACATATTTCAACAATGATGGCTCAGTTTCTATCTATTCCTATAAGAAAATGGAATTACAAGAATAAAATTATATTGATTATATGAAGTATGTTTTGATATTATTTGTTTATACTATAATATAATAGTATTGTTAATACTATTACTAGTATTCACTCTGAGTAAAAATCCACGTAATGTAATGTCCACTGAGATAACTAATTCTACTATTCACAGTTGTGTTAGTCAAAACACTCTTAGGTAACTTAGATTTTAAAAAATAGAAGGCAGTACTGAAGTCAACAGTTGGTATACTATTATTTACAAAAAATACATTCTTCAATACACATAATCTTTCTGAATGGTATTAATGTTTTAAAAAAAATCCTTGTAAAGATCATTATATTAATTTTAATTAATGTTTCTCACCTTCTGTTTTAAATTTGTGTTCAGTGACGTGCATTATGTTATCATTGTAAAATTCAAGTGAGAAATAGTTAAGATCCATAAACTTGTATGAGAGTAAACAAATAAATAATATCCTATTCTGAGTATCAGTCAAATTATCAGTCACTGTCTAAAACCCTGTAACACTTTTACAGTATTATACTTTTACTGTAGATCTGAAGTGTTGCAAATGTTTTGTGTGAAATTAAGAAAGAGAGTAGAATAAAAGGGGGGTGGGGGGTAGGGGGGAGTGGAAGTAACTTCAGTATCTTGGCTTGACTTAGTTAAAATTAGTTTGCAGCAAGGTACCGGGGAAATCCTTTGAACTGTGATCTCTAACTGGAGGAAACGTCAGTTGAAATGGATTTTATCATTTACTGATTTTGAAAATTTTATAAAGACGACATAAAGCTAAGAATTAAATTCCTCCTGACCACTATTTGTGATTTCTTGTCTATTATAAAATTGTGATATATTTCATGTTTTTCATTTCATGCCTGAATTTATATGAACTATTGTGATATCTTAGGTTAAGGATTTCTTAAATAGTTGGGTTTTTTTTTAATTACTATGGTCGTACACTGGGAAAAAGACTAAATGAGATTGTGAAATACCACTGGTTTTGGAATTTAAGACAAAGGGCCTATTGTGATAATTTTGTCACATTTCTTAATATAGCAGTTCCTCCAGTAATTTGCTTTGAAGTATCTTCGGATCAGAAAGATATTCAGACTTCACTTTAAAGATTTAATGTGATACAAAGTCTTTTAGTCATTTAGAGAACTAATTGTAGTGGCTAACTGACCTTGTTAAAAATCTATGCTAACTTTCAATCCAAACGTTTGCCTTCATCTTCCACTTACCCCCTTTTTTCTAGTTAGTGATCTCTCCATTGTAAAATGTTGTAGAGATATCTCTAGACATATGCAAATCACATGTTAATCCCCTCTTTTTTTATACTAACTGAATTTACTAAGCTCATTTTTGGTTTCTTAAAATAGTACAAGTTTTTAAACTGAATCTTTGTAGCAGCTTTTTTTTCCTGAACTCTTTGGCATTTCCATTTTATTTCTAACATTTCAATTAAAGTATTTTGGAGTCCACATTGGATACTACTGGACATTAATATTTCAGTGATTTTGAGTACTTCATTTTAATGAATACTCTGTCTTTTCTTATTCTCTTCTGGTTATTTATGAAAAGTATGATAGCTATTTATGAAAGGCAAAGTTAAGGTAGTGCTTTCTGTCTTTACTGCTACCCATTTAACCAAAACAAAAACAATAGAATTCTATTAGTTATGAAGAAAATTTTTCCTTTAGTTGGCATTGTAGAAGCTGTTTTTTATTTGAGCTGAAGCCCAAGATTGAATTTCTTTTGAACTGTTGAAACCTATCCAGTGATAGCTATATGCATGCTCACATATTATATATTACATCATGCTTTGGTTTTGTGTATATGTATGGAAATCTTATTTACGAAAATGTGCTTTTAAAATTTGAATTGATCTGAATAGTCTGTGAGTATAGATCAGCACAGTACTTTGCCATAGCTGCTTATATGTTCCAGAATCACAGCGGTTGGAAGGAACCTCTGGAGATCACCTAGTCCAACCCACTTGCCAGAGCAGGTTCACATAGAGTACATCACACAGGAACACATCCAGGCAGGTTTTGAGTATCTCCAGGGAAGGAGAGTTCACAGCCTCCCTGGGCAGCCTGTTCCAGTGCTCTGTCACCCTTTAATGTAAAGAAGTTTTTCCTCGTGTTGAGGTGGAATTTCCTGTGCTCCAGTTCCTTGTCCTGTCCCTGGGCACCACTGAAAAAAGCCCGGCCCCATCCTCTTGACACCCGCCCTTTAGATATTTACACATGTTGATAGGTCCCCTCTCAATCTTCTCTTCTCCAGGCTAAACAGATCCAGGTCTCTCAGCCTTTCCTCGTTAGAGAGATGCCTCAGTCCCCTCATCATCCTCATAGCCCCCAGTTGGACTCTCTCTAGTAGCTCCTTGTCTCTCTTGAACTGAGGAGCCCAGATCTGGACACAGTACTTCAGATGTGGCCTCACCAGTACAGAGTAGAGGGGGAGGACAACCTCCCTTGACCTGCTGGCCACCCTCTTCTTAATGCACCCCAGGATACCATTGGCCTTCTTGGCCACAGGGACACGTTGCTGGCTCATGGTTAACTTGCTGTCCACCAGGACTCCCAGGTCCTTCTCCTCAGAGCTGCTTTCCAGCAGGTCAACCCTTACCTTGTACTGCTGCATGGCATTCTTCCTCCCTAGGTGCAGGACCCTACACTTGCCCTTGTTGAACTTAAGTTCCTCTCCGCCCACTCTCCAGCCTGTCCAGGTCTCGCTGAATAGCAGCACAGCCTTCTGGTGGATCAGCCCCTCCTCCCAGTTTTGTATCACCAGCAAACTTTATGAGGGTGCACTTTGTCCCTTCATCCAGGTCATTGATGAATATGTTGAACAAGACTGGACCCAGTACTGACCCCTGGGGAACACTGCTAGCCACAGGCCTCCAGCTGGACTCTGTGCTGCTGATCACAACCCTCTGAGCTCTGCCATTCAGCCAGTTCTCAATCCATCTCACTGTGCACTCATCTGTCCCCCACTTCCTAAGCTTACCTATGAGGAAGTGATGGGAGACAGTGTCAAAAGCCTTGCTGAAGTCGAGGTAGACAACATCCACTGCTTTCCCCTCGTCCACCCAGCCAGTCGTGCCATCATAGAAGGCTATCAGGTTGGTCAGGTATGGTTTCCCCTTGGTGAATCCTTGTGGACCTCACCTGATAACCTTCTTTTCCACCACGTGCTTAGAGATGACATCTGGAATGAGCTGTTCCATCACCTTTCCAGGGCTGGAGGTGAGGCTGACTGGCCTGTAATTTCCTGGGTTGTCCTCCTTGCCCTTCTTGAAGACTGGAGTGACATTGGCTTTCCTCCAGTCCCCAGGCACCTCTCCTGTCATCCATGACCTGTCAAAGATGATGGAGAGTGGCTTAGCAATAACATCTGCCAGCTCCCTCAGCACTCATGGGTGCATCACATCAGGACCCAAGGATTTGTGGATGTCCAGTTTGCCTAAATGATTTCTAACCCAATCCTCCTCAACCAAGGAAAAGTCATCTTGTCTCCAGACTTCCTCTCTTACCTCCAGGGTCTGGGATTCTTGAGGACCAGGCTTAGTGATAGACTGAGGCAAAGGCAGCATTCAGTAACTCTGCCTTTGTATCCTCTGTCACCAGGGTACCTACCCCATTCAGGGCGCCCATATTTTCCCTAGTCTTTCTTTTGCTACTGATATCCAATTTGTTCTTCCAGTTTGTCTCACAACTCCTGTGATGTACAGCATATGAAGAAAAAGGTACAAAGATTTTAATTAATAGAATAAAAAAAAATTGTTTTACTATTTTTCCTGGACAGTTTCACTGTAGTAGCAGTAGTTTGTGACTGCTTGTAAAAGCCTGTAAAAGAGAAAGAAACAGAACAGTCGTACACTCTGTGCAAACCATTTGAAAGAGGCATTATTCTTCTTGGATATGGAGTTTCTTTTTTAGAATAAATTAATAGTCATATAATCATAAAATATGATCAGTAAATTCAGGGTGTTTTATACCACTTGGCTGTATAATCTGTAAATACATCATCTTTTTTTTTAAACTCCAGAAAGATAAATATAATTTCATACAAGTCATTCACATCGTTGAATATAGGATGGGATGTAGACCAGAGAATATAAACAGTATTGTTTGGAATATATGTGGTGTGTGAGTTGGGGTTTGTTTTGGGGTTTTGGTTTTGGTTGTGGGTTTTTTTTTTGTTCTCTAAAAACTGTTGCTAAGTCACAGAGTTGTGAACACTGACAAGATACATTTTCCAGGACATAAATGGAAATGAATCTCTATTCCACTTAACTGAATTCCTTGAGCAGGAGGGAGCACTTGTTTCTGTTTTCTGTCAACTTAATATTTTAAACAAAGATATGTAGGATTAGCTGGCTTTGAAGCAAAGTTAAAGGTTTTTTTTGTGGTTTTTTTTTTTTTTTTAATGCAGTGATGCTGTTATTAGGTAGGTATGACAGTGCTGAAACACACTAATAAAATGCAGGCAGAATAAATATTTCTCAAAATGAACTAGAAAGTGTAATTATTTGGAAAATTTGATGTTGTATGCATTTCTGTAATGGACTTCAACCCTAAAATTTAGGTTTTTTTTTTTTTTCAGAGACAAAGTGTACATTCTCTGTCCGACCATCCAGAAGCTAATATTTGCAAATCAGTCTGGATTCTGTCTTTCTTGCAGTTGTCATTAACACTAAAGATTTTACAAATGAATTCTAAATGATATTTTGTATGCTGCCAGAACTGTAGAATGAGCAAACTTATTCTGCTACATATATGTTAGTGGTGATCTCCACGAAGAACACGGCATTTAGTGAGACTGTGTATTGGAAGACGTACTGAGGTAGAAAAGGCTCCGTGTTTGCATAACAGCTTTTCTGTTAGTAGTTTGTTACATATTTTTTTCCTTATCACATTGAAAGTGAATTATCCACAAAACAGATGTGTTTTTTTTTTTTTTTAATTTAACTTCTAGAAGTCAGTGAAAATTGACAAGGGCTGAAAATGATTTTTTTATAGTCGATTCTTTCTTTTCAGTTTCAAATGATTTGGGAATGAACTTTCCCAGCTTTTGAACATGAGAAGTTTTTGAAGCCTTTTTTTTTTTTTTTTTTTTTTTTTCCCTCCACCCTGCCTCCCTGCTCCCCCGCACGCTCATCAGAGCAGCTCTGTATTCTGTGTCAATGGTTTTGGTAGCATCTGTGTAAGAATAGCCTGGACTGTATCAAATGCAAATCCCCTTTCTTCAAAGAATCTTTACATCATCCACTTCAGAGACGAGCATATGGCAGAATTATCAGCACAAAGGAAAACAAGGGTACTGGATAAGCATTATACAGATTAGTGGGATTTTAAAGGTAGCAGGGAACTTAGGAGAAAGTTCAATTCTTCTCTCATAGTTATGCAAGTCTGGAGCAACTTTACTGAAGCCAGAAATGTTGCATAGTGTACATATGGAATAAATGGCAAATGAATCAAATTCTAATGCCTGACCTTTTAAGCTTTGTTTGTCAGAATAAGAAATCACTTGTCTATAAATTAAAAAAAAAAAAAAAAAAGAAAATTGCTAACATAAAAATAAAAGCTATGTCTACATTAGCAAGTAGCTGCCCAAAAGTAGTACTTGTTATTTGACTGATACAGTTGGTGCTAAGGAGCCTGTGTCCACACTATACCCTCAAGGGAGTTTACTTCAGACTAGATCTAGTTGACTCCTAGGGAGTGGAGATTCCTTAGCAGTTGTGGGCTGTTAGGTGTGTTCCTGGAGCATGTCTTCCTAGCTAGTTTCATCATAAAGGAATCTACTTTGTGTGCTCTAACACTATAGAAACTAAAATTCAGTAGGCAGGCATAGTCAGGAGATTAACTTCAAAAACATGGTTTTGATCCAAGCTAAAATGCTAGCATATATAGACTCTAAGAGCTTTCACACCCCTGCTATAAGGTGAGCAGAAACTACTGAGTAATGGACAAATATTGGCAGGATGTAGGTAACAGTTTTTAATACCTCATTAGCATGGTGAAAATCATGGTGCTTTGTTGCTGACATTTTCCTCTTTAAACATCACATAACTCAGAATTTCCACATATTCTTATTGACTCACAATTATGGCTTTGACAGTAGGATGAACAGGTATTTGTTG
Organism: Leptosomus discolor; assembly: GCF_034619465.1. Lineage (NCBI taxonomy): Eukaryota > Metazoa > Chordata > Aves > Leptosomiformes > Leptosomidae > Leptosomus > Leptosomus discolor. Next base: position 26,449,941 of record NC_141396.1, on the reverse strand, counting down.
CTTGTAAAATACCATAGCTTCTCTTAATAAAGATTCATAGAATTACTTTTTTATGTTTACATTTTTTACAAATCTCATCAGTTTCTACTTCATAGACCAGCTTTTTCTTTTTTTACTTTAAGATCCTATGACATAGTTTCAACACAGAGCTGGAAATCGATGCTATATTACTTGAAATTAAGGCCACTTTTGCTGAAATGATTTTCACATCTTAGTTGAATGCACTTAACTAGATGTTGTAGAATTACTTGTGGTATGATGATATCGGTCCTATTTTACTATTCCCAGCCTAGTAGTGAATCACAGAAAACCCAGAGAGCTCAACTGTATTTTAGCTCTGTCACAAACTTTTGTTGTTACCATGTGCAAGCCTGTTTTTCAGAGGTGCCAAATATCTGTAGCTTCTATTGACTTTACTAGAAAAAGTTACGCTCAAAAATCTAGCTTCCAGCCCTGGTGTGTGTGTGTGTTCTGATTTTTTTTTTCTGTTTCTTTTTTTTTTTTTTTGGTGATAGATATTATTCATGTTGTAATTGGGACATAAGGTAAATAGGGTAAGACTGTGAGACTTCAGTGTGGGACATCTAAATTCTGCACCTCAGTCCTAATGTGTGATCTGAGAGTTGAAGAAAACCTAATTTCTGTCTTAGTTTCTGTAATGCAGTGAGAGCTTGAAGTGAGACTTACTCATTCCTGTAGTTTGATGTTACTGAGTGAAAGACACAACATGGAAAAAGTTATGCAGCAATTAGGAAATAAATCTATATCAATACAGAAACTATTGTATTCGGGTTTGGGGTTTTTTTTGGTAATGTTTATGTTAAAAATGGGAAAAAAGACAAGAAAAAATATCACTGGAATGTCTTGATCTGAGTCGGTGAAGCCAAAGTTCCCTTTCCTCTGGTTACTCAGGCACTAATAATGCTGGGACTTCCCAAAGAACTGAAGGGAATCTATTTTATATTCCTCATCGTGACTCTGCGTGCATATCCGTTGTTGCTTCCTTTTCTGGTTTCATAGTGATAGGAAACTTCCCTTGATTTCAGGGAAGTTGATTTCAAATGTCTGTAAGACAATTAATACAAAAAAGAAGTGTAGAAGTATTTAAGATCTTACTGCGAGTGCTGTGCAGTAACATAGCACCAGCTGGCACCAGTTATTGCTAATACTGTATTGTCAACTGAAGTGTTAACATTATAAAGAATAATGATACAGTGGGAAGGGGGACATAAAAAAGATTTTTCTGGTCTCTTGAAGACTGACTTGAGAGAAATGTTTGTGGCAAACGTGTACATTTCTTCAAAAGCAGAGAAGTTTATTGGTCTCTGACAGATGTTGTGCTGTGTCCCCCTTCTTCCCCTTTATTTAATCATATTGTTGCATTTTGTATTTCCTCGTCAAAAACAGGAGTTCGGAATTAATTTTAATAGGATTTTTTCTCCTTCTGATATCTTCTTTTACTTAATCATCCTCTACTCTCTGCCTCACCTGATGCTTTAGAATTAATCACATAAGTATGTGACCTTGATTATACGAAGCTTCTTTGTTTTTGGAAATTGAGTAATGGCTACTCTTTTTTTCTATGAAGTCACAAGGAACTTAAATTTTCCAGAGTCCAGCAATGTCAGGCATAGGTCAACTGCAAAACTCGTTCAGGTAAAATAAAAATTCAAGTAAGCAATCTACAACAGATTGATTTTCTATACAGATATAATTTACATGAGGTACATTGGTGAGAAGAGTGAATAAGCGTCTCATAAAAGGCTTATCTGTCCCGAATGTGGCTATCATTTATGTATTTACATATGGCTTTTACATCTTGTTTACAGACATATGGTATCAATGTCAAAAAGCTGATAAATGTTCATGTCAGCATCAGTGAAGACAGGAAAACAAAGTATTTACAAGTTCTCAGACATCTTACATTCATGATGAATTCTTTATCAGAAATTAAGAAATTAACCATATCTGCTAGATCAGCTTAAGGGGAGAATTTATCACACTGAATTCAGGCCTGATTTTGCAGAGATGTGAAACTTCATCTCTGTGGCTTAAAACCTAGAAAACTATTCATCTATGAAGAATGCATAATTTTTAATGTGGTGCCAATACGCTACATAAAACAACCTGCAGTGTGCTTTATATAATATTTTTTGGAGTTGTTTTTCCTCTGTGTGCTTAAGTCCAAGCGTAATGTACAATCTGTCTTATACACAGATACTAGATTGTTCAGGTTGAAGAGAACGGGGAAAAATAAGAAATTTATAATGTTTAGTTAAGACAAAATGTTTTGCTCAGCAAAATGTTGCATTTGAACTGAGATATGTAATCATCCAAATGCTTAAGTAAAAATTGGTTTGATTTACTCTTTACATCCCTATGGTTGCAGATTTGTGGCACCAAGAGAGTCTGCAGTAGCTTGAATTCACTCCAAAGGTGGAACAGATGTTGTTTACACATCTGTCTTTCACAGGAGGTTTTTCTGTGGAAAGTCAGATTTAAGTTTTAGTAAGGATGGTACAGGAACCCCTGTGGCACTGTTGGAAAGGCGTACACTAACTCATTGGCAACCTAGCTAGCCGCTGCTTCTGCTTGTTGTAGTGATCCTTTGTGGCTCCAGCAGTCCAGGATCCAGGTTTCCTGCTATATCAGGCATCATATGAGCTTTGCCTGACCACAAACTTGTTTCTATGTAACTCGAGATCAAAATTCAGTATACTTGCTTTGCTTTGCCAGAACTACTGATTTTTGGGGGAAATGGTGGGATCTTCTGTGGGTTAGGAACAGGTGAATTCCTTTTCCTTTGTCCTTTGGATTTAGTAGGCCAGGTAATACTGAATTTCAAAGTCCTAGTTGAAGGAAGCCTCTTTCAGATGGCTGAAGATGAGCTTTGAATACCAGTAATATGAATCCCTCTGTGGACTTTAAACTGGTCTAAGCTGCAGTGGTAGAAATCATGTGTTAGTGTGTCAGCCCTCATTGGACAGGATTCCCATCGTGGTATTAGGTTCAGGGAAACTGTTGCTAACCAGCAGCAGAATCTAGCCACCCTGGACTGCTGTTTTTTAAGAAATTATGTGCTTTTAGATACAGAATTCAGAAATTTCATAGCAAGTTAATTTCTTTATTGGCTTGGTGTGATGTTTTCCTCCCTGTCCTTTATCTTTGCATTAGAAATTCTTGTTTGACCTGGCAACATGATATCATCAAGGTGGCCCGTGATAGTACTGAGACTTGGATGAGTTGTCTCATACTGTGATCTGTGATGGTGATTACGATCACATCAAAGTTGGTGTTTGTGAGAGTTGGATTATTACAGTAATTGTTGATCTAAATTCTATGCTCCTTAAGTGATAAACTCAGCTTTTTTTTTTTTTTTTCCTTGTAACTTTATAAAACTCAAAGCTTTTGCAATGAAATATCTTCTGTTGGAACTGACTGATACATTGGTCCGTGCACAAGAAGAAAGAGGATGCCATTTACTGAAGGTGAGCTTCCTAGTATAGTTGGCAAATTGAATTGGCTAGGCCAATTCAGTGTACTGAGTGGATCCCAGTGTAGCAGGCCTCATTTAACTAGCTACTCAAGAGCACTTAGTTAGATCCTTATTGCATGAAATATTTTTCCACTCAATTTAATTCTAAACTGTGGCAAACTGGCACTACACGGAGCAAAATATTTTGAAGATGTCTGAACTCTGAAGTTGCTCCATTTCTTTCTGAAGCATTGTAAATGTAACCAGATTTGTACTATGATAAACTTTGGGGCAAGTTGTTCATTTAATTTAAAAACTGGGAGTAAACAACTTGGTGCTCTTCCTTTCTGATTTCTTTATCAAACTTCACTTCAGGTAGTTTCCACTTTGTAAAGCATATTCTGTCAGGTACAATTTCTTTTTATGGAGATTGATGCTTTTTCACTTGTTCGTAGCACATATTTATGTCCCTCATGAGCTTGATTTTTCAAAAATTAGATAAATTAGCAGATCATGATATGGTTCTAGGACAAAAATTCAAGTTATTTAGAAGGCTTAGTGATAACTTGGTGGACAAAAAGATGTACATCATGTTTTTATTATGAAATTTTTGTGCGTTCACATAAAAATTATTGAAAGAGTTAATGTTGCAGAGACATTCATTGTTATCACTAAACAAAGAGCGTAAGAGGCATTCATGTTGTTGGCATGATTTCTACTATTGAGGATACCTTATGCAGAAGGTATAGGTTGTTTTTTTTAAAATTTGATTTTTCCCAGTGGAAATTATTTGCTCCTAAAGCACATAAGATATATTCAGTTCTAAATCCAGGAACTCAACTTAATTCACTAAAAAAGAATGAAAATGAACACACCAGGAGATGTAAAGAAAGATAGGGAGTGATTCTTCCCACTATACAATAGTCATGTTTGATTACTGGGTGTGTTACTGTATGAACTTCCTCCTCTTTTGGCAAAGCAAAAAGTTACCTTGCCAAGTCTAAAATTCCTGATGAGATTCCAGGCTTTGCAGATGGCTCAAAAAAATTTGTAGCAAAAGTGATTTTGGAATGTTGAATATGGGAGAGACTGGAGTGGTCTTAAAGCTGTGGGATGTGTGTAGTTGATTTGGCTTGGGTTTGGGTTTGTGTCACTGTTTTATTAGGTTTATTGTTCTTAAGTGGTAATAAATCTGTTGGAATAGTTTATAAGCCCTGTTGTTTTATAGATGTTAAACTCTTTGAGCATATTATTATCCTAACGGCGAATTTGTTTATATCCTTTTAATAGTAATAGGATTGTGCCTGTAGAAAAGAGAGTAGGTATGCTTGGGAGAGGACGAGGAGTAATAAATTGGAGCTAGTACCGAGTCAGAATATATATATTGAAGTGGAGGCCTGGTCTTTCTCTGTAAGCATATGATTTCTTGATCAAAAATTAGCAGCCAAAATATCTAGTGTCAATATTATGCTGGACAGAATTTTAATGTTTTAAAATTAAATTTTTAATATATATGTCTAGCTATCTGTTTGCATCTACAGATACTGTTTAGACAAGTAGGTAAAGAGCTTAAGTTTAGTGTTTCACTGGAAAAATATCAACATCATTCATTGTCAATGTAGGATTGGTCTTTTCTTACTAAAAAAACAGATTTTTGCTTGCTTCATTTTCTGAACTATGAATATGTGTAAATACGTATAGAAATAAAACTCATATATAAGGCAAAATTAGCTCCTACTTGAAGTTCTAAAAAATTTGGATGTGAGATGTTAGGTGCAGGTACCTACTGTTTATTTTCTTACTTTAGATTTTTTGAAGCTTTGGTGAGTGTGTTACATTTGTTTTATTTTTAAAGTGCCTTTGATTTTTAAGTCATGTTTACAGTTGACTGGCAAACAAGTATATAGGATTTATGCTTCTAAGGACTATATTTATTTAGCACATACAATTTCATGAGTCAAATGCTTGTTTTTCTCTGAATGTTAGCATTCTGTTCTGTTTTCATTGAGACTTCTATATAGTGCTTAGAAGAACTGCAGACAATTTGATTAAGCATAAGTAAATCATACAAGATAAATCAGAGTTCATAGTGTTTCATTTTTCATAATCCATGTCATAGCAGGCACAATTTCCTGTTTGTTCCCTTATAACATAATAAAAAGTCTGGGAAAAGTGGTTTGGTTTTTTTCCTCTGTCAGTATTAATTGATGTGTCTGTTTATTGTTTCTTGATATTATTCTGCATAGCTCTTTGAACAACATAGAATTAATTTTTTCCCACTTACCATTTAAAATTAGAGAACACAGATGGTTAATATTTCTGGATATTAATCTCTGAGTGTTCTTATCTTTAGAAATAATTAATTCTATTGAAAATATTATTCCTACTCAAAAACAGTAAATACTTTACTGTACTGGAATATTTGTGTAGAATGAATGACCCCCAGTGGTCATGTTGTAGATTACCTGCTGTCTTTTACCATTTTTTCCTCCTAAAAGTGGTAGAAATGGAATTATTTTAGATGGGGCACTTTTGGTAAATGATTTTCATGCTAAGAAATTACTTTCAATATGAAATTGCAATAGGTCTGTCCTGAAATATGTATTTTAACCCAAGCCAAGGAGACTGCTATGTATAGAAGATAATGAGAAGACAAGAAATAGAGGTGGAAATTGTCCAGATAAGATCCATGCATACAAAAACAAGTCTGCAGTCAATTATGTTTAGGCATTTAACAAATGGATGTATTTCTTCATGTTTTTAAGAGATTAACTAAAGATCCTTTTAAAGCAAAATGAAATGGCACCACGAGGACCTTATAGTAATAGGCAAATAATTTTGATGTCTGCTTATCACAATGCAGTGTTAGTGTTCAGAGTTATAAAACACTATTCTCTTAATTAGTTAACTATATTAATCACTGACACAGAACCAAGAATTTTCTCTGCAAACACTCTCTCAAATAATACAAAAGGAATATTTTACTGTTCTGATTTTATTCAGATCAATAGGAATTTAAGCACCTTAGAGGCTCAGATGCTATATACTGCATAAACTGATCTTTGCTTAGTAGCAATCTCTTCCCCTACAGCAAGATCATTCAATAGGTCTTTATGTCCGTATATATGTTATGTTACCTAAAGTATCACCGTCTGAAATACAAAATATATATTGTTTTCATTATTTTTATTTCATTGGGAATTTATATTAAGCTAAGCTTTTTGGTGTATGATACATAGGATATTCTCTTTTCTCAAGATGTGTGTCGACACATCCATGTGTTGTATATGTTTAAAATCTTATGCATTCTGTAGGTAACCACTGAACACAAGTAAAGCAAAGAAGATTCACAGCCACTCACCTTTAAATCACATTCAGGCTTCAATGAAAAAGGGGAGGAATGAAAAAACTCTTTAGAGTGATAACTTGCCCTCCTTTCCCAGATATTAATGAGCCCCATTTGTACTTGTCATGGTTTGAGCCCACCCAACTGCCAACAAAGCACCACACAGCCCTTTGCTTACCCCTACCCTGTCCCCTTAGGGAGATGGAGAGGAGAAAATACAACCAAAGGGAGGTATTGAGGGTTGAGACAGGGTTGAGACAACGACAGGGAGGGCTCACTCACCACTTATGGTCACAGGCAAAAGACAGAATCAATTTGGGGATAACAATATCAATTTAATGACCAACCACCACCACCAAGGATAATGAGAAATACAACCAGGTCTTAAAAACACCTTCCCCCCACTTCTCGCCTCTCTCCAGGCTCAGCTCTGCCACCTCTTCCCTCAGCAGCGCAGGGGACAGGGAATGGGGGTTACAGTGAGTTTGTCACAGTTGTCTCTGTTGCTCCTTCCTTCTCAGGGAGAGGAGTCCTTGCAGTCCTCCCTGCTTCAGCTTGGGATCCCTCCCACAGGAATCAGTCCTCCATGAACTGCCCCAGCACAGGTCCCTCCCACGGGCTGCCATCCTCTCAGTGATGGGCTGCTCTAGCGTGGGCTTCCTCAGAGTCATGGCCTTCTCTGGGTGCAGTCCCCTGCTCCAGCCTGGGTCCTCCGCAGGCTGCAGGTCAACGTCTGGGCTACCGCTGATCTCCGTGGGCTGCAGGGGCACAGTCTGCCACTCCACCACGGGTCACAGGGGAACCTCTGCTCTGGCACACCTCCCCATCTTCTTCCTCACTGATCTGGGTGTCCACATGGCTGTTTCTCTCACATCCCTCTCATCTCCTCTGCTCACAAAGAAGTTGCCCAACAGCTTTTTCCACTCTTAAATAGATTTATCTGCAAAAGTGCTGATTGGCTTGGCATTGGCCAGAGGCAGGTCTGAATTTAAGCCCGGGGAGCTTCTGGAAGCCTCTTACAGGAGCCACCTCTGTACCCCCCTTCCCTGCTACCAAAACCCTGTCAGATGCAAATCCACCACAGCACTGAGTTTCAATTCTCATCGGTGCTGGAAGTAGCAAAAATAAAGAATTGCAGGTTAGAAATACAATTTTAAGCAACAGATCAGATTCTTTAGCAAGCCCAGGCTCAATTTCTGATAAAAATGGAAGTATCGTTCATTGCTGCATTTTGCATACTGTCCTTAGGCTGCTTGCTCCCACTCATGCCAGCTGCCAGATCTTTTCCAACCCCCACTTGGCATCTGATGTAGGTTTTTCCATCAATGCTGATAGAGTGGAATATACTCTGCATGGACCTTAATTTGATTCAGGAGACGGATATCTGTTAACACAAAGGGAGACAACCTGAACTTGTGGTGCCTGAAACAGATCCCATACAACATAAGGAATGAACCATGATGTGATCATGATGTAACTCACAAGGGATTCTATAACATAAATTCAGAGTCAGTTCAGAGAAACTAGTGTAGAAACACATTAGAGACAGAAATAAATTCTTTAAATCCATGTGTCTGAAAAGGCATTACAAGGAAAGGTGAAGACTGGATGGAAAGATTATATGGTAGATGCAACAGAAAAAAGTGAAGCCCTGACGCATTGAGACATACAAGGCAATCAGAGGTCAACAGAAACAGAGAGAGGAAAAGAAGAAATTCAGGCCACTGTATTCAGACAAATGCATAGATCCACAATTTAACCAGAAAGTCAGAAGAGAAAAGGTGTTTCAAAAGGGGATGCATATATGTAATATCAGTCCCACAGTTTAAGAAGATTAAGTGGTGATCTAGTGTTCATTTATATTGCCTGTTAATATATGTATTGCTAGTAGTCGGAGAAGGGGATCCTTTTACCCCCGTGCACTAGCCCAGAAAAGAATCACAACACCACCTCACCAACTTTTAGTCTTTCCACTAGGTATTTGAATTTTATATATAAAGAAAGACAACAACCTACAACTTGAAACTTGTTACTAAGACTGGGGACGAAATCAGGGTTATTTGACATGCTAGTATGTAAAGTGAGTTTGTTAGATATCTTTCTGTATGCTTTTTCCTAAAGAATATTTTCTGAGGTGTAATTTTAGTATTTGTTACAGTTACCACAATTTTCTGGAGAGTCGTTCGACTTCGGGTCTCAGAGAGACTGTTGATGTTACAGTCATGCTGTATACCAGTTCTACATATTAAAGCATTGGAGGACTTGGCTCAATCTAACAACCAAGTACTTTTTGTAAATGCAGTGAACAGAGAAAAGAGATTTTCAAGAAATTATAGCTATGGTTAACTCAGCAGGCATTTAGAAACCTTTAAAAAATATTTTCTTAAAGTTACAGTGATCAAGGATGTAAACCAGCATTTTTAATTCTTTCCTAGTCAGTTGCCCTCTGTATAAAGCCAATATCCATGCTGCTTATTTTCCTAAATTAAGTGACTTTAAACTAAAAGTTAAAAATAGTAATTTGTTAAATGTAAATAATTTTGTATTCTCTTCAGTGTTATCTTCTTCATTACTAAACTCAATGTACAGTGTAGCAAAACCACACAAAACCCATCTATGTTAGTAGTAGCATCAGAAGACAAACAATATTTAACCAGACCTACAGCGTTTATGTAAGCTTTCATAGGTAAGCTGTGGGAATTTTCTTTTACTACCCAGAGTTGTTACCATGTCCTTTGGGGCTACTTAGTGCACGACTGAGTGGTACAGCTACAGAAATGCTAAATGCATATTTATAAAAGTGTAATAATGATTTATTTGTCATCTTCATAGATCTCTATACATATGCTTGACACATTTGGGGTATTGAGATCCAGAATTGCCATTATGGCTTATCTTTTGTTATTGGAGAGCTCTAGTTAAACTGATGGAACCTGGCATCAGGCAGGATAGGATCAGTGGCAACCCAAAGGAAAGAGGTTGTGCTAGAAATACATCAAAAGAAGGGGGAGAAGTCTGATCTGCAGTCTTTCTAGGCCAAGAATGTTCAGACCCTAAGGATCTGTAGGTATTTTAGAGAAACATTTTGTTCCACGTTTAAAAAGGACTCTGATTCCCCCCCGCCCCTGGTGGTACATAATATAATTCAAAACCTCCCAAAATGCAGAGTTTTCTCTCCTTATTGGGAAATTTAACCTCTATAGGTATAATACAGACTAGACTTTCTAAAGCTCGTTGTTATAAACTGTTTTGCTGAATGATTTAATTAATTGATTCCTTTGTTTTTCACAAGATCTTTGCACAAAATTTGTAGAAGTGCTTGATAGATAGCTTCCTTGGTTGGTAGCCTGCGTTAAATATAAGGTTATATCTTTTAAAACACAATGTAGAAAAAGAATTAACTGACAGTTGGTGAAGAGAATGGAGAGTTATTAAAAAAGTTTATTTTGTTCTGGTCTTACATGAGATTGATGGTACTTAAGCTTCGATTACCTTTGAGGCTTTATATCAAAATACAGTTGAATTCCATGGTTTGTTGTGTTTTTTTTTTTTTTTCCTAAGCTGTTAGACTGTTACAAGAATTTGCAGAATTTTTGCCAATTCAAATTATTAAGTTGGGCTCTCACATTTCAATAAACTTGACCTGTTTCTTACCTAAAGAAGATCATCTTTTTTCCTGTCTCTCTTTAATGTGGTAGGCCTTGTCACCTTCAAAAAAACCATACTAAGTAATACATAATGTTCGTATTCTTCATTAGAACTATGAAAGATTTGTTATCAGGATGTAAATGAGGAAAAAAGGGCTTTAACAGAAATGCGCTATTTTTCTTTTGTGTTTTTTGCCTTTCAGTTATATCCTATTATCTGAGATTAACAGAAAAAGAAAAAAAAAAGAAGGGAAAAAAGAATGAAGTACTCAAATAAAATCCTTCTCCTTGTGTCCAAATCAGAGTACATTGTAAGATGAACAGGCTCTAGTGGCCCAGCTTGGATGTCAAATGGTCCAAAATGTCCAGTACCTCCCAGTGTTTTGCAATCCCAAACTTTTTCCCAGACCACTTCCCTGATGTTATGCTCTGACATTTCTTTTGGTTTCCCAGCATTTTCTAGTATTCCCAAGCACTTCTGTTCTGAAGGACAGAGATCCACTTCTTCAGGTCGACTTTAATTTGAAGCTGTCTGGAGCTTTGCGGAGACATGTATGAAGCAGTTGAAAGATATTTAATTGGGGACTAGAATATATACATGCATTAGTAATCAAATAGTTCTGTAAAGCTCATTTTAATATTGAAGAATATTTACCATTTCAGAGTATCAAAACCTGGTTATAGACAAAGGTTTGATGAGGTCACTTGCAAAAAGGATGGGAAGTGCATGTGTGAGATTTTTTTTGATTGCTGCTTTAAAGCAATTCAGCAAAAACACGTAAATGCTTTGGCAGTCGTGTAGCAAGAATAGAAACTAAACTCTTCAGAGCTGTAAGACCTTAAAGTTCCTGGTAATAATTTTTATCTCTCCATTCCTAATTCAAACAATGTAGCAATATAGTTGGGAGTCAAATCCTTTTTACAAGAATATAGTAGCTGTCAGCACAGAGAATTTTCATACTGAGAACATGGTACTGCAGATCTGTTTGCTGGCTAAAGTAATTATGCAAGTTCTTTTTCTTTTTTTAATGTTGTTTTATAGGCCATGCATTTTGAAGTGTTGTTCTACTTATAATGCCTCTTTCTTGTTCTTTCTAAGATGATAGATGTCTGACTCTGAGCTAAATGTTCCCTTTTTCAAAAGTATTTGAATGGCATTAATTTTACCGATGCATGAAATAAGAATTCACATGCGTATTTGGCAAGTAACTCCCATTTTTATATGACTTTGTCTACATGTTTCAATTTTTCTCTATTTATCATTGAATCATAGAATGGCTTGGGTTGGAAAGGACCTTGAAGATCACCTAGTTCCAACCCCTGTGCCACGGGCAGGGACACCTTCCACTAGACCTGGTTGCTCAAGGCGCCATCCAACCTGGCCTTGAACACTTCCAGGGAGGGGGCATCCACAGCTCCTCTGGGCAATGTGTTCCAGTGTCTCACCACCCTCACAGTGAAGAACTTCTTCCTAATTCCAGTCTAAATCTACCCTCTTTTAGTTTGCAACCATTACTCCTTGTCCCATCACAACAGGCCCCAATAAAGAGTCCCTCCCACATCTTTCCTGTAGGCCTCCTTTAAGTACTGGAAGGCTGCTCTAAGGTCTCCCTGGAGACGCCTTTTCTCCAGGCTGAACGACCCCAACTGTCTCAGCCTGTCCTCACAGGGCAGGTGCTCCAGCCTTCTGATCATCTTTGTGGCCCTCTTCTGGATCTGCTCCAACAGGTCCATCTCTGTCTTGTACTGAGGGCCCCAGAGCTGGAGGCAGTACTGCAGGTGGGGTCTCACCAGAGCAGAGTAGAAGGGGAGAATAACCTCCCTTGACCTGCTGGCCACGCTGCTTTTTATGCAGCCCAGAATGCGGTTGGCTTTCTGGGCTGCGAGAGCACACTGCTGGCTCATATCCAGCTTTTCATCTACCAGCACCCTGAAGTCCTTTTCTGCAGGGCTGCTCTCGATCTGCTCATAGCCCAGCCTGTATCTGTGCTTGGGATTGCCTCGAATATTGTATGTATGTATTTATCTACCCAGTTATTGTGGAATAATTTTAGTCATTGAAAATACTTGCATCCATCTGCTGCTTATGAAAAGTACCAGAATGAATATAACAGAATTGCATTATGCATTCCAGCTCATATAGGTAGATCCACCTTTTTATATGAATACCTCAATGGACTCTCTCTAGTGTAAGACAGAAGCATGATAATGACCTAGCATCATAATGACCTAGTAGTTTATTTTATCTATACCTCTGCCAAAGGTACTTGCTGGGTTTGTTTTCCTTAGAAACACTGATATTTCTTGATTAGCTTCAGAGATCACCAAATGGCCTCCAAAGATTAACAGTATTTGGCCAAATGCTGATCTATATGTTCCGTCAAGTGCACATTCTTTCATTATTTTTCATTCGCAATGATCCTGCGTATGTGTATTATGACTTCTGTTTAATTTATTTATTTTGTAATGTTAATTTGTAATAATTCTTTTCAGCAAAGAATATGTTCAATCCCTTGAAGTACCTTACTGGTTACTTGAACTGTAGAGTTCTACAATCTCATCCAATATGTAAAAAATCTGTTTTTTCTTAGAGTTTTCATTCTTGCTTCACTGCGTTAAGCAATGCTGGTATAAACATGAATCCCTTAAACTGCACATTAGTGAATCATTTTTTAACATGGTAGTTGTTTCCTTAAGTCCTCTTATTTGAGTGTAGTGCAGTGCCATTCTTTGTATGTAAAGTGCATATAATTTAAAATATGATCAATATATGTTGTTAAATAATTCATAATAATATTGATCAGTCGTGTCAAGACTGAAAACTTTTTGTTCATGTAAGTACTTGTCGAAAGGTTACTATTTTAAACTAAACACGATTCTTCAGTTTCTCAAGACTGTTTGTTAGACAGCCTTTGACAAATTACATCAGAGAACTGGCAAGTAATTGTTTGTGTATCACACTGTAGACTAGAGATTTTTTGTGAACTGTACCTTTTGGCTGATGTAGCCTTTAAAAATTTAGTCTTTGTATTGTGGAATCATTCTAAACTCGGGGAATAGTGAATAATTCTGCTCTGGTGGGAATATCTTTCTTTTATGCAAATAGAATGTTTTCAGAGAACTGCTACTTTCTGAGAAGAAAAGAAAAAAGAGATGACCATATGAAGTGATCTCGATGCAGCTGACCAAATAGCTGTGTACATTTCAAAACAATACTGGCTAAGGCCTCTTATAATTTTTGATGGGTTGAATGTATCAGCTTCTCAAGTCGAGCGTCTCGGACTGTGATCATTTACGTTAATGTTTTGGTGCTCACTTATGTTAATGTTTTGTTGATCACTCGTGGTCTGGTATATATAAAAATTTAATACTAAGTATATTCAGAAAATTATTAAATAGATTTGATGTTATTGGTTCTATTCATAACAGGATTAGATGAACATATTTGTTTAAATGAAACAAAGTTTCCGTGCATTTGATAGATCTGTGGGTAGGGCACACAGATGTTTCTAATCTGCAAACACCCACTATCACTTCAAGTTCAATGTTTGTGGTCTGGAAATCATACGGGAATGTTTTCTTACATGTATTCAAGTGCTATAGTGTAGCACATGATGGATTTCACAGTTTGCCATGAGGTTTGGTGGTTTAATGTTAACACTATGGTTGAACTGTCAAAGAGTCTAGCCAGCGATATGAGGTCACTGTTCCCAGCTGCCAAAGAACTGTGATAGATTCATGGGCAGGTAGGAAGGAACTGTCAGTGGTCTGTTTCAGGTTGGTGGGTTTTTCAGTCTAACCCCTTTCCAAAAGAAAGTTGCATCACTTCACTTTAAAGTGAACACTAAAGCAAACTTCCAAAGCAGCTAGTGCACTTACAGTGTCAGAATGGCTATAATGGACCTACCTGCATAAGGTACATGCTATATATCTTCAGAAGGAAGTCTGTCAACTGTAGAACACACACGTTGGCACTTCTTGACACGTTACAGATGATGACATCTGTTGGCACTTAAAGTATTGTTAGCAGCAGAGATCAGAAAGACGTGGCATGCGAAGGCAGTTGTGTCTGCCAGCAACTCAGATTGTACTACATGGCAGGCTTGGAAATCTCTATTAGACTCTGTAGGGTGTCAAAATATAGGTAACTTGACACGATTGACTGAGGAGTTTGTGGGTAGAGAGCTGAAGGATTTTTGACTGCTGAATTAAGGGCAGATGTTTTACAGTAAGAACTTCAAAGCCATAGACTTACAGCAAAGCTGTCTACTGTAATAATGGTGGTGTGCGTCCTTTCTTTCCCAGGGAACCTTGCAGGCTTCTATTAGCTCACCGGGTGGCACTGAGGACATTGTTATCAAGAGAGCTCAAGCTATTCTGCAGTTCAGTGAGCTGTTACTGTGATGGTATATCACTCTCTAAACTTTCAGGAAATCCTAATATGTAAAATGTTAGTAAGGGAAAGATGTAGAAAGTAAAGGATAAAGTAGAAAGTAGAAAAGTAGTAAAGGAAAGGTGCCCCAACCATTAGCTAATCTCTTTGTAATTGGTTTCTGTTAACACGTGTTGATAATGATGTGCTTGACCCTAAAAATAGGAGTATGCAACTAGATACTGGTAGTTAAAGGTCAGACTGCTTGGAGGGCTAAAAGCTTGTAGGTATTTCAGGAATCACAGACAAGGACTTAGTTTCTATAGGTTTTGTTTCTAGGTTAAACCTAGATAAGATTCTATTAAGATTCACAAATTAAGATGTTAAAAGAAAAAATGCTAAAAATCTGTATGTCTTTCTGCAGCTATGTTAATATTGGTGTTAAATTTTAATTTTGTTAAGTTTAACTCTAGTATTTAAATCTGTAGAGCCAGCAATGTTATGAAATACTCTTTTCTGTGTAGCAAACAGTGGACCTATGACCTTTTGTCAGTGTTTTTCCAAGAAAACAATGACATGATTTCTGCAGCCTAGTAGTCATTTTTGTAAACTGAGTTCAGAACATTTTATTCCTATATGTATTCATGTTACTTTTCTCTGCACTTTACCTTGACATTCGTTTCTTGCATCTTATTGTTGTCTTCTAATGTTAGTATAACTTCTGCTAATATTTGTACAAACATGTTTTGCAAAAATGTGCTCATATCTAAACCGTAAGGGAATTACATTGCTTTATTCATGGACTTCCTCTGAAACAGAGCAAGGTAGCTTTATATTATGAGATGGATCAGGAAAATGTAATCCCTCTTTTCTATACATTTATTATGGGTGATCAAGCTATGGCTGTATGTTTTCCAGTGCCTTCAAAATGCATAGGATGTATTGTAGGAATGGAATTTTCTTAATTATACATATTTTTGTAATTACTTTTTCCTTTGGTGGAAAATAACACCAGGCAATGATTACAAAATAAAATAATGCAGATAAATACTCATTTTGAGTTTATTCTGTCTCATTTATGTGCTTATCATAACAATCAAAAGATTGTACTTTTGTTGTCCTTTTTTTCACTGCTTTGAAGCCCTGTAAATTAATTTTTTAGTGCGGAAGTCAATTTTGAGAGCACTTACTGGGGAAGACAGATTAAGAAATCAATTTCACAAATAACACTTCGCAGCTTTTACTTAAAAGTAAAAGCAGCAATTTATAATCTTGCAGCTCCTGGCCAACCTCCTGTACATAAGCCTGTGATATTTCCATCAAAAATTTTTTTTGCATCTCCGTCATTAAAATTTTCCACAGGATTCAGTATTTACTTGCTAGATTTTGGCCTAGAAGAAATTTCATTCTGGCATTAGCAGGCCTTAATGGCCCTGACAGGCTACCCAGGGGCTGACCCCCTGCACACGGCCCAGAAGGATGCTTATGCTCAGCCCTGGCCAAGCTGGGATTTCCTGGGTCCACCCAGACCTCCTCCCTGCCTTGGCCTTCCCCTGAGGATCAGGACCCTTGGCGGGACCCGTTTCTGGCAGCACCTTGCTGTGCTGGCTCAGGCTGGTGGCACTGCAGGAGGGCCCCGCTCTGTGGGCAAGAGCCTGGCTGGGCCTATTTCAGGGACACTCTGGGCTACTGGTTACCTTCAGGAGCAGCTGCCCTTGCTGGTCCCTGATGGTCAGCACAGATTGGGACTTCTAGGGCACCTGGGCAGGGCATCCCATGAGACTGTGAAGGGCCTACTGGTGCCCTCAGGGCCCTGGCATTTTGCAGAACAGTGTTGAGATAAGACATTCATCCACTTTAGTGAGACATAGCAGTGACACAAATATGTATTTGGAGGTTTAGATGCTTTTCAATGATCATTAAAATAAATAAAATAAAAATTAGATTAAATTTCTGGCCAATCCTAGGAAATAACCAGAGAGCTTGGCAACAATTCTCAGATGATAGAGAATATAGCTGAGAGAGGAGGAGGAAAGAAAAAAAAAAAAGCCTTCTGTTTCAAAGTCTGGTGATCAGTTTAAAGCTGATGTGAAGAGGCAACAGAGCACTCTGCCTGAATTTTGCTAGAGCATCTGTGGAGCCTTGATTGCTCAAAGCACTTAAAAATGAATTTTGGGAGTATTCACAAGTCAAGGAGATCTTAAAATAATTAATTTTTTCCTTTGAAATAGTTAATCCAAACTTTGTATTAGATTTTATAGTCTTTTTTTCTTCTCCAGTTCGCTCTCCTAGTTCTTCCTTTAAGCATACCTTTAAATTGTAGGTAAAAACGTTAATTTTCCTGGGCAGTGCCTTTATGTGGGCTAGCAATCAGGCACAGAATACTGTTTTTTTTATCCTCACAAATTTCCTTAGTAATTTTTTATCACATTATTACATAGCTGTACTATTCTATGTCATAATGTGATTTCATGCAAGTAGAATACCTGCTAATATATAATAATTCAGATGTACACCAAGATGTAGTGCAGTTACATTAATTGTACAGATAAACTGTAGTCAGCTACAACACTAAGACAGCATTTATATTGGAAAAGCTTGGATTCTGAACTCAGGAAATTGTGGGCCTGTACACTAAAATGCAGTAGCGTTTTCATGTAATCCCAAAGTCTTCTAGGGCATTCAAGGAGAAGACTGGATTTTCGTGCTGTACTGTATTTATGTTACTGTAGACACTGAGTCTGCAAGATAAAGGATCTGAGCGATTGTCTGTCGAGCAAATACAAGGTAATATACAGAATATGATATGAACATAGGGTAAGATGAGTAACAAATGGAAAGAAAAAAAAAAAGCCAAACCCCAAAGCTATAAACCAAATTTTATAGCCGGAGGAAAGAGACACAGGCAGAATGATTTGAGGAGAACTCAATGTATTCGTTTGCTTTTTAGTCGTTTGCATTACCTACAGAATTATTGCTCTGTTTTAGGTTTTCATATCCTCAGTATTCTTTTTTTTTCGTTTAGTGCTAGGCAAACTGAAGTGCGTTATGCCTGGTGGTTTAACCTGTCCCATAGCAAACTATAGTTTTGGTTGAATATTTTAGCTCAGATAATTCTTTATGGTTCAGATTTTGGTCACGCGCAAGTAAGAAAGGTTTTTGAATGACAAACATAGGAAATATAATCTTTTCTAAGGTAATAGCAATACAGCAGCAGTATGGCAAGCTAATTTTTCCTAGTGGTCTTTTGAAAAACAATCTCAGGTAGAAAAGAGTAAATTTTCCGTGTCCATGCAGCATGTTGATCATTCCAGCAAGAGTTGATGTGCTTACAAAATATATTTAATGGATTTAAGATTGTTGTTACTGTTAGTGGTAAGCCTGAGGCCTATGCATCTTAACCTTTAGAAACTCTTTGTACTGTATGCCACATTAAAAAAAAAGAGAAAGAAATCTCTTCTATCAAATGCAGAAGTAGAGTCAGAAAATATATGGGTGTACAGAACAGACAGAAAGACAAGCAGAAAGAAAAATTTGAAAGAAATAAGATGTCTCTTCACCACTTCCCTAAATGATATGATCTTGTGACCTATGCAAAATCAATTAAGGTCACTGAGCTTATTCATTTTGGGCAATATGCCACAGTTTTTTGTTTTTTTTTTTTTTTATCAAGAGCTCTGGCTTAACATATTATGATTGTCTTACTTGCCAGATCTCTCAGAATATTTGGGACTCCCACAACTTTCTGTCACTTTTTGACAGCTGCTCACAATCTCTTGAACAGTTGCTGTTACTTCAGGAATTTCTGTCTGATTTTCTTGTGAGATTGCAGTTGCAGCTCCAGTTGGTAATTGTGGGTTGCAGGCCTCACCTGCCGTGAACAGAAGCTTCTGTTCTCAGATTGTATATTTCCTGGTAGCAACTAGCTCATTTTCCTCTTTTTTTTTTTTTTTTTTTTTTTTTTGTGCAGAAGGGAAAGGTAAATTGGAGTTAGCTGAGAGAACAATTAGGGTTATCACCAGCAAAGGCAGAAGGGACCTTCAAACAAAGGAGCGATATCACTAGTTATCTTCCCACCAAAACTGAGCTGGTATTTTCTAGTAGACTTGGTTCATTCTTCTCTTTGCTCTTTTCATCTAATTCTGCCAACAGTAGAGTTGGGAAGGACAGGTGGCCAGGGTAGAAGAAGATAGTATGCATGACTTAGATTGACAAAGGTGTGGGTGCCAGTTTTGGAATCAGAATTTTGAAAACAGACTAATGAGGATCACCCTTTGGTTTTTAAGGTCATCCTCTGGTGGTGCTTTTGCTCTGCTTTTGCCTTTCCCTGAGTTAGCAAAACTGATCTTCATACCTAACTGAAAATCAACATAAAGAAATAATGGTATATTAATTACTTTAGATGATGATAGAAACTAATTCCTTGGCATTCATAGTAATATTTTGGACGTGCAAGGAAAAAAAACCCCTGCCATTTTCATTTGTCCATATAACCTTAAGAGTCTTGCTCAGAAGGTAAGTCCATTAAAGACAACAAGCTATGATCTGCAAGTCCGAACCAATGGTCAGACTAGTGTCTCTTGCTAAGACGTTGTGACTGCAGAATCTTCTAACCCAGGCTGTAACCTTTAGCTTCCTGAATATTTACTTTTTGTTGTTGTTTTAGTACTTGCTTGAGCAGTTAGTTTACAAGTAGAGGTCATAGATAACTTGACTATGAAGAAAATGTGCCAGTTGTGTGCATCTGTGGCCATGTGACTGAAAACTTCCAAAAGATCCCGTTTTGGCAATTACAGGTGAAAAATTCCTGTGATTCAGGTATGATAGCGAAATGGTGAATACAATGGGAGTTATATCTGAAAAGACAGGATAGTTACGGCGTCCACTAATTTGATGTGCATTTCTCTCCAGGCATTTATGGCTAATAAAACACCAATTTCCAGTTCAGTTTTTAAGAGGTATGTTAATCATAGAATCATTTTACAGTTTGGGTTGAAAGTGACCTACTGTGGTGGGTTGACCCTGGCCAAAATGCCAGGTGCCCACCAAAGCCACTCTATCACTCCCCCTTCTTAACTGAACAGGATAGAGGAGAGGAAAAAAAAAATAACAACAGGCTTGTGAGGTTGAGATAAGGACAGGGAGATCACTCAGCATTTACCATCACGGACAAAACAGACTCAACTGAAAGGAAATGTGATTTATTACCAATTAACTCAGAGAGGAGTAATGAGAAATAAAACCAAATCTTAAAACACCTTCCCCCCACCCCTCCCTCCTTTCCCGGGCGTAACCTTGATCCCGATTTTCCTCCCTCCTCCCTGCAGCGGCACAGGGGGAAAACAGGGAATGGAGGTTGGGGTCAGTTCATCACACTGTTGTTTTCTGCTGTTTCTTCCTCCTCAGGGGGAGGATTCCTCACACGTTTCCCCTGCTCCAATGTGGGGTCCCCCTCACGGGAGAAAGTCCTCCATGACTTCTCCAATGTGAGTCTTCCCACGGGTTCAGTCCTTCATTAACTGCTCCAGCGTGGGTCTCCTCCATGGTGTGCAGTCCTTCAGGAACCGACTGCTCCAGCGTGAGCCCCCCTCATGGGGTCTCTGGCAGCAAACCTGCTCCAGCGTGGGCTTCTCTCTCTCCACGGGCCACAGGTCCTGCCAGGAGCCTGCTCCTGTGCAGGCTTCCCACGGGGTCACAGCTTCCTTCAGGTATCCACCTACTCCGGCGTGGGGGCCCTCCACGGGGTGTAGGCAGTCATCTGCTCCACCGCCCATGGGCTGCAAGGGGACAGCCTGCCTCACCATGGTCTTCACCACAGGCCGCAGGGGAATCGCTGTTCCGGCGCCTGGAGCATCTCCTCCCCCTCCTTCTTCACTGACCTTGGTGTCTGCAGAATGTTTCTCTCCCATGTTCTCACTCCTCTCACTCGCAGCAATTACTGCTGCGCAACAACTTTTTTCACTCTCTTGAATACGTTATCACAGAGGCGAAAAACGCTGTCGCTGATTGGCTCGGCCTTGGCTAGCGGCAGGTCCGTCTTAAAGCCGGCTGGTATTGGCTGCATCTGACATAGGGAAACTTCTAGCAGCTTCGTACAGAAGCCACCCCTGTAACCCCCCCCGCTACCAAAACCTTGCCATGCAGACCCGTTACACCTACAAAGATCATCTAGTTCTGACCCCCCTTCAATGGGCAGGGATACTTTCTGCTAGATCAGGTTCCTCAAAGCCCCATCCAACCTGGCCTTGAACACTTCCAGGGAGGAGGCATCCACAGCTTCTGTGGGCAACCTGTTCTTGTGTCTCACCACCCTCACAGTGAAGAACTTCTTCCTAATATCTAACCTAAATCTGCCCCCTTTCAGTTTGCAGCTGTTACCCCTCATCCTATCACTCACTCCCTGATGAAGAGTCCCTCCCCACCTTTCCTGCAGGCCCCCTTTAAGTACTGGAAGGCTGCAATAAGGTCTCCCTGGAGCCTTCTCTTCTCCAGGCTGAACATTCCCAACTGTCTCAGCCTGTCCTCACAGGGCAGGTGTTCCAGCCTTCTGATCATCTTTGTGGCCCTCCTCTGGACCCGCTCGAGCAGGTCCATGTCTTTCTTACGCTGAGGAGTCCAGAGCTGGAGGCAGTACTGCAGGCAGGGTCTCACCAGGGCAGAGCAGAGGGGGAGAATCACCTCCCTCAAGGCCATGCTGCTCTTGATGCAGCCCAGGATGCGGTTGGCTTTCTGGGCTGTGAATGCAGATTAATAATACCTGGTAGTTAATCAGTGAAAGATAAGACTCCTTACTTTCATGTAAGTGCAAAAATATGAAGATTATTAATATTTTCTGTTTTCTGTGTATTAAACATCAGATTTCTCCCAAGATTTTGAATCTTGTTAAGTGGAAATGGAGGCAGGACCGAATCCCAGTGAGTTTATAGTATGGTATTAAGAGTATTGCTTTTGCAAGAATCTGTGGCTTTTTTATCTACCTTTTCAAGACAATGCTTTTTGATCTGTATATTAAGTATTAGCAGCTTGTAATACACACTTGCAATGAGAAATCTGAGAATTTCTTCTCAAGTTGTTCAGATATTTTATGTGAGAGAATTTATAAAGCCATGACTAATGAGCGTGCTGTTCTCAGAGCTGGCAAAAGAACCATGATTTTCTCTGCCAGCAAAGCACAATCGTGGCTGTTTAGTACCCAGTTAAAACAATAATCTTCCAGTATTCTGGGAGGGGGAGTAGTCATGTTGTGGGATGGAAATATGAAAAAATTTGGCAGCAGACTGGTCAACAGGTTCTTTCACCACATAAACATGTTTCCTCACAAAATTTGTAATTGGTGCCATAAATGGCATTTAAACATGTTTATAATATATTTAAAGAAAATTATAATGTTTAACTCTTAAATTTTAGACCTACCCTGTAACTATTATGGAGCCAGTGAGTTGTGAAAGAGGATTGTTTAAACTATAAAAATATTGTTTGTCATGCTTATATTGAATGTAAAATTAAGGCATTCTGGTCACACAGAGCATTGGACATATTTACTCCCTCCCCCTCCCATTTAATAAAACTAAGTTTCAAAAGAACTTTTTAAGAATCAGTAAATCGACATATCTGTGAAGTTGAGCGTATGGCAGCTGGACTTAAGAGATTAACAAGTGTACTTCTGTTGTATCTTCCTTTATTCTACTTGGTCTTGAAAAATTCTCTCAAAACTGTGAGGAAGAAAGCTGAGAAATTATTAAACCCCTCATCTTTCCTCTTTGAGACTTTATATATTTAGTGAACTGTTTTTCTTTACTGATATGTAGAGCTGTATAGGTTTATTTTTTTACTTCCAGTTACAAGAGTTTCTTCACGTATCTTTCTTGTTCAGAATAAGACACCCACCTTCCTGCCCCCTCAACCCCCATGGCCTTCCTTGCCTGTGCAATTTTGCAAACTGCATTAATGTTAGTGGGATTAAGCTGTTTGAGTGAATTCCTGCTGTCATCATGGAAGTCAGGCAAAATTCCCTTTTAAGTATTAATTATTTTATAAAGTTGGTTGAAGACCAGTAATGTCTACCTTTCTAAATATTATCTTTCTCAAATATTTGTTGCAAAAATCAGGAGAAAATTTTCTGAACACAAAGCAAAGTCTGTACTAATTGCTAGAAATTAATTTGTCTCATTGATGGTCACTATTGAAAGGGACAAACTGTACTAAGAGAATTGTTGAGATGCTTGGTCTTATTATTTGTCCTAAGTCATCATAATTAATACACCTATCAATCACAAAATATTTTTGCATTTTTGCATTGTGATTGTCAACTAAACAATCTGTCAGTAAATGGAAAACAAGGTGTTGGGATGGGATGATGCCACCAATGGTACAAGAGTGAACAGGATGCTGATAGCTTTCTGGAAGTTTTGCACTAAAGCTCAATAATGGTTGATACGCGGGTGAGTTTGTTTAATACTCCAGAAAGAAGTTTTCTGACTCTGGTGGCTACATAGGTAAAACTTGGATTTATGGAGAAAGAAGGATTTTTTGCATGGAAGTGACTAACAGTCAAAAGTAAATCAGAATTCTTTTGTATTGATTAGCAGTGTCACTAACAGTTTTATCAGGTTTGGAGAGATGGGAATGAACATGCCTGTGTAGATTAATCAGTGGAATAACCTCTCAGGCAGGAGATAAATGAAAATAAATTACTTGCCTGCATGAGAACAAAGTCTGTTGAGACTAGTCTAATATCACAAGTGTCTCAAAGGCTAGTACCTGGTGAATATTTGGAGCTTTCCTCTTTCCTGTGCACAAACAAACTAAAAACAAACCCAAGGTTGAATGCCTCCAGGACAGAGAGAGAACAGGAAGAAGAGAACAGAAAATTAAGTCTAAAGTTTTTGTAAACAAGCAGATGACTACAGGTTATTGGTAAAGAAATACCACAAAAATGGGGTGGGGTGGTGGGAATAGTATATTTGGCAGGCTGACAACATTTATTTAAAGACAGATTTTTTATTCTCTGAGTTTTAGAGCTTAAAATTGGCAGATACTACACTGAAGATTGCTTTTTCCCAACATTTTGAGAAGCAGTCTTTGGAGTTATATTCTTTTTGGCATTGACAGGGGGTAGCAAGTAAGTGATACAGTATGAAGAAAAGCCTGAAGTACATATGCAGGTACAGTACTTAAAAAAGCTTTTCACAAAGGAAAAGTTGCTTACATAGAAACAAAATTATCCAAGGAAATATTTCCATGCAACCAAATATGGTAACGCATAATGAAATTAGCCCTCAGCATGAGAGCAGACCTGCTAAGCAAATTAATATTCTGAGCATTAACTTCACAGTATTCAACTAGTAAAATTCCATGCAGGTGCATAGCTATTTATATAAATCTTTGTCCTCATCACAATGAATTCTTGAAAAGATAATTTAGTAGAGGTGGAGAGGGGTTCAAGGTGGTTTGTTAAAATAAGTAAAATAAACTTTATTCCTTTTTCAAACTACTGATTTAGGTGAATAACTGAGGCTTATAACCAAATGAAAAACAGCAGGTGGGAACCTGGAGTTGGGAAATACTAATTGCTGGCACCATTATCTGATACATTGATCAGGGTATCTGTTTCACAAGATGAGTTTTGAAAACGCAGTGTCATCCTAGCTCAGGCAGAACTATTAATGGACAGACTTCCCCTCTCTGCACCTCCCCACTTTCTAAAGAGTTGTTGCTCTGCTGAAAGGAACAAGGGAAGTATTACCCTTGCAGTAGCATGCTGTTACTGTGGGGAGCATGGCACAGACTCTTTGAGTAGGATCTTGTCTGACAAAATGGGGCAAGGAATCCAGCTCTCTTGCATTTAAAGACTATGCAGACAGTCTACCCCCTTCTCTCATCATTCCTTGAAAACATTGTTGGAAAGGTCTGTGATACTCCTCTCATTTACTTGGGTTCATCTTCTACCTCTTCTGACTCTAGACAGCTTATGCACTCCCCAGCAATTTGTTTTGAGTGATGGGAAAAGCTTTCTGCTCAAGAGAATGGAGAACTCATTTTAATTTTTCTCACTGTCTGCACTGCCATCTGAATACAACTAGTAGTTATATGAAGTTCATATGCAGCTAGGTCTTAATTCCCAACAGATACAAGGAAGCTGGTACTCCAGCTGGGAATTTGTCAAACTGTTTGCTGGCTGAAACACACATACACGAAAAGAAGGAAGCAAAGGGTGTGGGGATTGTGGCAATAAAAGTGTATAGGATTTGGGACTGTCCTTAGCACCTTTGTTAGAAGGACTTCTAAAACTTCTTGTTCACTGTCATATCTGTTCTTGGAAATGAGGGTCTTGTTAAATTGAAGAGTCATCTAAGATTAAAGTCTGCTTTATGTTTGGACCTCTATAGGACTTGCCATGACTATCAGCCAGCTTTATCTATTTTGAACTGGTAGAGCAAAAATCAGAGAAAAGAATTTAAGATACATAGGAAATGTTTAAACTATCTGGAAAGATGGTTCAAGCACATTTCCTCATGCTATCTCCAAAGGCAATTTTTTTTTTTTAAAGGCATCTAAATGTTCTGATATTACTTATCTGATAGATTTAATATTGGTTTCAGCAGTCTCTACGTTTCTTTTATCTTTAATAAGCAGATCTGTAAAGGCCTTAAAGATAACAGGACTTTTTAATACAGCCTCTAACTTCCTGCCACTCATTTCCTCTCCAAGGAGTCACATAATCTATCTTAGAATGAAATAAATCTAATAGTGATTTGCAATGCATGCATGACTGACAAAATTGTATCCCTTAACTCTATAAAGTGGAGGTGGTCAGCTTAGAAACAACCTAATCTTCAGCTAAGTAGTTGTGATAACAAATTGAGATGGTGATGGGGGAATAAGGGAGGAGCATTGGCCTGTAATAAGAGCTTTCTACCTTTTCAAAAAAAGTGACCAAAGAGTAGCTCTTCATTATAAAATACAAAGTATTATATATGTGTGAAGTATATATAAAATAAAAGAAATTTTTTTGATGTTTTACTTATATATTTTTCAAAGCTTTTTATGTTATCTGATGAATGCAGTCTATCTCTTGATGAACTCTATCCATTTCTGTTCCTTTGCATTATTTAGATGGCTCAGAGAAATCAAAAAATAAAATGTGCATGATGGAGTTTCCATATCAGTTTTTATACATGGCAAACTGCTTCCAAATTTTCTTGTGGTTATTCGGTTTCTGAGAAATAGACAACCAGCTAAAATTGGGGTCAGCTATTAGGTGCCTGGTTCATACTGGGGATCAGCATTTACATAATAAGCTGTAGGTTTAGATGGCATGACAATGGTAGCAAACTGCTGCAGCATCCTGACCTACTTTATTGGTTCTTTTCTTGACTTTTTCTTTCTGAAGTTTTATTGACTACAGTTTGCCAGGATCACTGTTGTCAAATCAGTTACCAAATATAAAACCCAGTCAGTCTTCCTTTTTTTTAATTGAAAACTAACAATTAGGTACAACAATAAAGATTTTATCTCCATTAAGGAAGGAGGAAAACCTTTATTACTACTTTCAAAGTTCGGAAAGTACAGTATCAGTCACAAATTTCTTATCGCAGGACAAGTGATTAAGTGCCTTCCTATATTTCTTTGAATCATAGAATGCTTTGGGTTGAAAGTGACCTACAAAGATCATCTCTTGTACAATCAGACTGCTTACCAATCCCCCTGCCATGGGCAGGGATACTTTCTGCTAGGTCAGATTCCTCAAAGCCCCATCCAACCTGGCCTTGAACACTTCCAGGGAGGAGGCATCCACAGCTTCTGTGGGCAACCTGTTCCTGTGTCTCACCACCCTCACAGTGAAGAACTTCTTCCTAATATCTAACCTAAATCTGCCCCCTTTCAGTTTGCAGCTGTTACCCCTCATCCTATCACTCACTCCCTGATGAAGAGTCCCTCCCCACCTTTCCTGCAGGCCCCCTTTAAGTACTGGAAGGCTGCAATAAGGTCTCCCTGGAGCCTTCTCTTCTCCAGGCTGAACATTCCCAACTGTCTCAGCCTGTCCTCACAGGGCAGGTGTTCCAGCCTTCTGATCATCTTTGTGGCCCTCCTCTGGACCCGCTCAAGTAGGTCCATATCTTTCTCATGCTGGGGGCCCCGGAGCTGGACACACTACTCCAGATGGGGTCTCAGGTTTTTAAGTCTTGACATCGTATGGGTATTTGCCTGTAAGCTTAGATTTAATTCTAAATGAAAACCATGGTCAGGCTTATGGAATCAAGGACTAAAATAGAATGAGCACTATTCACCATTGAAGTGCTAGTCATACTCCCACAGAGAACTTTCATACACTTCTAAAGGGAGAAGAAAGTGCCACCTGCATATAATGAAGTATTTCATCCAGTTTTTCATCCATACTTCAGTACAGAAAAGAACAGTTGATCTGAACTTTAGTTAACGAAAGGGGAAAAGAAGGCTTTTTTCCCAGAATAAGTGGTGATATTTGTAGTTACTTATATAATTACTGACTTGAAAGGAGAAAATGCAAAGAACAGTTTCAGTCTGATTTGTGCCCCAGGGATTCATGTAGGTCTGCCAGGTAAGCAGTCTGATTGTACAAGAGATTTATCGTGTGCAGTAGTCTATCAAATGTGAAGCTGTCATGGCCCTGAGTACATTTATACTAGATAACAGAATGTCTGCATTTTTTTCTTTTCAAGCCTGTCTTCCTTTTTTAAGAGAAGGAAAAGTTCAAGGTGTGAAATTTGCAATGTTTCAAGCTACATAGCTGTATGGAAGCTTTTTTAAAAGGCTTGGGAGCATGTGAGTTGAAATGCACGTCTGAGGATCTGCAACAGTGTTTTCTAATGTTTACAGCTTCCTGAACCATGTGAGAAGATGAGATACACACTGTGTAAAGCATGCCGTGGACATCAGTATCTTCCACTGAAAAAGTAACTTCCCTCTAAGAGTGTTTTTAGTGCTTTATAGTTATAAATGCCCAAAGCTCTCTGAGGCTTGGTTTATTATCTCATTTTGCGGGAGCATATATTGGAGGTTTCAGATACTCATTCTGTAGGAACACGAAAAAATAAATGGTGGGGAGCATAGGAAACTTGGTGGCTGGAAAAAAATCCTTAGAGTAGCAGATTTAAAGAGCTTAATCACTTCGGTTTATTGAGAAGAGGATTGATGTGTGATTTGGTTATACTTTATATATACTGTAAGTATCTTTGTGGAAGAAAGTAAAAGGCTGCTTAATACAATAAAAGAGTCAATATCTTGAAGCTGATGATGGACACACTCAAATGAAAAATAAGGCACAAAATGTTAGTAGAGTGAGTGACTGCCCACTGAAATATTCTATGAAGAGAAAACGAGGACTTTTCGTCTTTGTATTTGTTCATATTCAGAATGTTTTTTTTCTTGAAAGATGCGCTTTATCAAAAAATAAATTAGACTTCAGATAACATTCCAATAATTTACGCCCTGCAGAAGCAAGCTGGTGAATCTCAGTGGCTTGTGGTGTTTAAGACATCCAGCTAAATTCATTAAGAGTTTCCAGTTGCATGTTTATCTTGGGATCCTACTATCTTTTCTTGATGTACCTGTGTAAAGAATAATGACAGGCTGTATGTCGTGGAAACATCTGTGTGGAACTTCGATATCAAAGATCCCTTCCCTTCTCAGGACAGATTATTTAAAGGCAGGGACTGTACAGAAGTGGAGCTTGTGCGTTCTAAAAAGTTGTTGGTTTTCGGTTTGTGGGTTTTTTTTTTCTTACTCCACCAGTAAAAATTAAAGTGGGAACACTTTACCTCCCAACCTACCCTGCTCATTTGCACATCTAGGGTGACCTAGTAAGTGTAGATGTATGATAAAAATAATGTGTTGTTTCCTGTTCTGATTTAGCTTCTAATATGCTTTTCCTCTTGTTTAGTCTGTCAGGTATGGCGTGTACACATCATGTAAGGGTAGTGCATATAGGCAGGACTAAACTGGCCAGTGTTCTATTGTAGCTCAAATTTATTTCAGGTAAATAATTGACCATTTTTTATCATATGTAGAATTTTAATTTTACGTACGTCTTCAGATGGATAGAGTGTTTACTATTTGTACATATCTGTTTTCACAAATAGTACTATCCGTATTTATGATCTTATTAACGTGTGAAATTTCCATACAAGTCAATCTAGATGGAGTATACTCATCAATAAAAACTGCAACAGACTATTCTGCCTTTTATACAATTCTGTCTGCCTCCTCACAGAGTAAAAGAAATAGAAATGAGTAAAATTGAGTCTCAGTGTGTACCTTCAGCTCAACAGATTTGAACTTTGACAAATGGGTTGAAGAAATTAGTAAGATAAATCCCGCACATAAAATACTGACCATGAAAATTATCAGTCTTCTTGATTAATAATCACAGAATCACAGAATGTTAGGGGTTGGAAGGGACCTTGAAAGATCATCTAGTCCAAACCCCCTGCCAGAGCAGGACCATCTAGAGTAGCTCACACAGGAACTTGTCCAGGCTGGTTTTGAATGTCTCCAGAGAAGGAGGCTCCACAACGTCTCTGGGCAGCCTGTTCCAGTGCTCTGTCACCCTCACAGTGAAAAAGTTTTTCCTTATGTTAATGTGGAACCTCCTATGCTCCAGTTTGCACCTGTTGCCCCTTGTCCTATCATTGGCCATCACCAAGAAGAGCCCGGCTCCATCTTCCTGACACTCGCCCTTTACATATTTATAAATGTTAACGAGGTCTCGCCTCAGTTTCCTCTTCTCTAAGATAAAGAGACCCAGCTCCCTCAGCCTTTCATCATGAGGGAGATGTTCCACCCCCTTAATCATCTCTGTGGCTCTGCACTGGACTCTTTCAGGCAGTTCCCTGACCTTCTTGAACTGAGGGGCCCAGAACTGGACACAATATTCCAGATGTGGTCTCAAATAGTCTAATAATAGTATATTAACAAAATATCAAAAATGTAGTCAATTAGTACATCATAAACCTTTTGTATGGTTTCTTACCATAAGTTGGAAGGCAACACAGGACTTACAGCATGGGTGATATATATTTCTATAACGTAATTTATAGGAACATCATGAACTTGAAATATAGTTAATACAAAAAAGCTGAAACAATTTTAAGTAACTCATATGCTCTTTCTTCTCCTGTCACCTACATTGGCTTTAAGACTTTAATTTGATTCTCTTAAAACAAAGTTTATATCTGTCCCTGTACACTCATGATGTGCAGTGAAAAATGACTAGGCAGAAAAGGATTAGATTTTTATATATGCATAAGCCTAAAGAGAGGCCATTTTACAGTGAAAAAGTAAAGTAATTTCGTTCTTATGGAATGTTTAGTCTTTGCTGTTCATCCAAAATGAAAGTAGTGTAACACATTTGTATGAAAAAAAAAAAACCCACACAAAAATATTTCGATTCTTTATTACTATACAATACACACTTTAACATAACAAAATTGTTACACTGCTCATTATAACTGCTCATGTTATCAGTAAGAAAGAAGGGCATAAACAATTATGGTGTATGGCCAGTCTATATCAAAGCAAAATCATTATGCCACTCTAGTAAACAAAAAAGCTTTCATACGTTGCAGGCGCACAGATTATTTTAGCTGCGCATGTATTTGAATATCTATCACTCTTCAGTTGTACATTTACATAGTATTAAATTCTTGGAGAATTTTAACTGTACTGTTCCTTGATGCACATACAGAATAGTATTGCTGGCATGAAAACTTTTCTCAGAAATTGATCACAGGAGGGAGTTTAAGATACTTTATTTTACCTTTTCTTGTCCAGAGATGCATTAGTAATACTAATGCACATTGGGAAAGGGAAGAAATACACGTAAAATGAAAATATTGCTTGAATAGACTAATATAGCTTTTCAACGTACATGAAACTGCAAACCTTGATACTTCTGGAAGCACAGAGGTTGTTCCATACATATATGTTTGTTTACTGGTATAGAACTGAAATAGTATCACAAACAGTTGGGAACATGTGTTTCAACTCCTTGTTTTTCCTAAGGCTCATTATCAGACTTATTGTGAGTGTAAAAGCATGTCTGTCAGTGAAGTTGAAATAATTTATAACCTCCAATATATTACTGCCATTGTGTATGATAAATATAACCCATCTTAAGGCCTCAGTGATGCATGCAAGCTGCTAGAAGAGGTTGAATGAATCACAGAATGTTGGTTCTGCTAGCCTGTGTTTCATCTAAATAAGCAGCAAGAACAGAGGGAAGCCCCCTATGGACTTACAAGGCCAGTCTTTGTTACTTTTATTCGTCTGGTGCCAAGATTTACAATACTGATGGGTTGATGATTCTGTGGTAATGAAGTTCAGAGATGGTTTTCCTTAGTATTCAAAGGTTCTGTATTCAACTGAGCTTTCTTTAGTGAGTGGGTTGGATCAGTTAATTTTATGATAATCCTACTGGTTGAAGATTTTTATGGTATATTTGGCCGCTATTTTCTAGCTGTCCAGAGCATCTTCTTTGGGGTGTGCCAAAGAGTTAGTAAAGAATATAGAGAATTACTAGTAGAGTCGTAAGTGAAAGAATTACCACGCCATGAACTAAATGTAGGTGCATGAATTCTGTTGATACATAGGTAGAAGGACATTTAGTACTGCAGCGTTAGGTGCACATACAAAAAGAAGGCTTCACATATTTTCTCCCAGGTGAGGTTTTTTTATTGCTTCTGATGATGTGATGAAATTATTAAAATGCTTGCATAATTCTCTGCAGCAGTAGAAGTTAAAAGCCTCTCAATTTATAGTACACAAATAATTGTTATCTATGGTAATTTTGAATACCAAATTTTCAAAATTTAGTGTCCAAAAGTAAGCATCCGAATCCAATGTTTTAATGTTCTAATTTATGGAACTGCTGAGCGCTCAGAACTGTTGCTGAATTCGGTGGGATATGGAGGTTCAGCCCACAGATGATACTGCTTTGGAGTCAAATGCCAAAACACAAGTATAAGAATTCTAGTTTTCAGCAGTTCTAGTAAAAAGAATTGTAAGTACTTTTAAGTAGTGAAATTTTGTTTAAGGTTTAGTTGGTATATTTGTTTCTTAATAAAACTATTCTGAAAATGTTTTTCAATTATCTGCAACTCTTCCCTGGCCCTTAATCAACTCATAATTTTAGGTCTGTCAGATACTTTTGTTAAAAAACATCCTCAGGCAGTGTTACATGAAAATAGATCTACCCACACAAATTTTCATATGTGTGCTTTACACACAGGCCAGGTGGCTTAGGATTTTGCAATAGTGATGGGATGGTGGGTGTGCTAACATGCTAATCTATAATACTGTGCAAAAGTTTCTCATACAGGATTTGTAACTTAAAGTCTGTGAGCAAATGCCTTACGTTAGAAAGAATACTTAAGGATCCAACTTTTCCTGGTAAATCTGCCATCTGGCAAAATCCTGATAAATCTGCCATCATACTGGTCCATTTAATGGCTAGTTGATCATTGCAGAACACTTTTTTAGATAAGCAGGTATTGAGTAGAAACATGTTCTTTACAGCCATCATCAGAGGTAGATTAGTAACTGTACATTTTGGTCCTTACTGCGTTATCTGCTACTACACTACACTTGCTTTTTCCAGAAGTCCTGGGACACTGCTCTTACAAATTCTCCAATAGATTTGACTTAGTTTCTTCTTGTTTCTGTCTAGACAAGCCCTTTGGGATTGAAGGTGTTTTAAATATTCTAGTAATAGTCTTTATGGTACTCCCAGTCAGCAGTGTAGAACCCCACTAAATCATGTTTTAAAAGAATCTCATGTTATTTTTGTGAATAAGTTGTAGCTTACAATTCTCATCTGTTCTTTTTCCTGAGCTTCCCTGAGCCCTTGACTAGATAACAATTTGGAAGCTCAGCTGTTGGGTTTTGATATCACTTGCTACGTCCTTCTTTTTCCCTTGGTATCTCCAAGCTTCCAGGTTATCTGTCAGTGCTCTACTTCGCCAAGTGTGTTTATGCAGACATGCTCCTTCAAGAGGATGTGAACTGATTTTACTAATTTTTTTAAATTCTGGTTTACAATATTGACTTAGATAAAATTATTCATTTTCTATTTTTTCTGTACCGTCTTTCATAAATTAAAAATTCAACACCTGTGCAGCGGTTATGCATCTTATCCCAAACACATGTTCTGCAGAGCCAGAGGTTTCTGCCCTTGATTTAACTTAACATCTGGTAATATTTGTTGAGCTAATTCACTTTCATGGAAATGCTGATATAAGTGTTACAAATTGAGAATTAGGTTTTTTTCCAATGTTTAGTACAAGACAAAAGTGTATTTTTCCCTCCAGTTTGACTTGGCAATGAGAGCAGGAGGAGGGTAAGAAAGACAGAGTTGTCCTGTGGGAAGAAAAGATGAACCGTTTGCCCTTTCATTGCAGAGATCAATGTTCTTGACCAGGTGTAACTTGTTTCAGTAGATTCAAGACAACTGCAGTTTCCTGATCAGAAAGCAGCTAGGTCTTGCCTCCTGTTAACGTCTTTCTATAATGAACCTGATGTCAGTCTTTTTTCCTTCTACAGATCTGAGGAAAAGAAGGCCTTGTCAGAAATAATTACAAAAGTGTCTAGAAGCATGTTACAGAGAAAATCCTGGGCAGATAGGGGCAAACTGTGGTGTGTTTCTTAAATGGCATGTATAGGAAGAATTAGAGAATTAGGGAGATATTTTTTGATTTTTTTGTTTGTGTAAGAGAGACTGGCTGGAAAGAGTGAGTTCTGGAAAAGAAAAGTAAAGGCTTGATGGAGGTGGGAAAAGAGGTGAGATAAACAGCTACCGCAATCAGGACAGGCAGGGACTGACTTTATGAAATGTTAATACAATTTGCATAGAAAAATGCAATGTATAGAAAAATATTGACACATTTGTATACATTTCCTAGAGTATGGGTTATGTAATAAATTAAATTTTTCAAGAGCACTCAGGAGCTTCAATCATTAGATTTCTTAAAAATATCAAGCTTTAGTTTTAGCAAACATAAGCAAAAAAATGACAACAGCTTGCTAATGCAGTGTTCTCTAGATTCTGGAAGCTTGAAATTAAGCAAAGGCCAGGACACCAACATCTCAGAAAGTTCCCTCTGAAGTCAGGGGGGAAAATTTTTGTTGCCGTAAGCACTTTCTTTAATACAGATGAGGAATAATAATAATGAAGATTAAAACTTGTTATTAATTATTGATACTAATAATGATTAGACTTTTCTGTATTTGTAAGAGCTATGAAGCATTGAAACAAGCTATCTAGAAATTTGAAATCTTTGTTCATGCAGATATTCAGAACAGGTTAGACAAAAAGGCTCTGAATATAGCTGAGCTTTATTTAGTGATTGGGTTGGACCAGTAATTTTATGATATTCCTACAATTTGAAGATTTTTATGGTATATTTAGTCACTATTTATGCAAGGCTTCATCCAATGTGATTAACTCTGAATGTGAATAATCTGGCTGAAATCCATGGAGTATATAAGCAGAAATATTTACAATGTTGAGCCTGTAGTTTGACCCATCTGATTTTTTTGCTGTACATCATAGTATGCCTAGGAGAAAAGAGAAAGCTGGAATCAGATGCCCTGTTTTACCAGACTAAACTTTGACAGTAGTTGATTTATTAAAGGGAATTTCACGTTCTGAGATTGAAAAGAATTGAACTCCAGGGCAAAATATCCTAGTAATTTAGTTAAATTTGATACATCTGGTCATTTAGTTTCAACAGTACAGTATCCTTCATAGTGATTAAATTTTATGATTTGCAACGGACCTGTATGAATTACATTAAGTTTGTTATGGCTTTTGGCTACACCAAAAGGGAGAAACTTCTGCAATTTTAGCTTGTTAGTAAATTAATGAGTTTGATAGCTTCTCTTCAGCAGAAGCAGAGAAACTTTTCTAAGTTGAGGTTGGTTTGTAGCAACAACCTGAAAACAGAAGGCTGAATCTCTTCTTGAGCCTAATAACTTGATCTCTCAGGACTAGCTGGTTTTATAGCAAAAATCCCAGGGCAGTAAACTGTTGTGAAGATGGATGGTAAACTGTAATTGAATCTGACCTTGAGAGATCCTTACATTTGT
The DNA here is from genome assembly GCF_034619465.1 of Leptosomus discolor. Classification (NCBI taxonomy): domain Eukaryota; kingdom Metazoa; phylum Chordata; class Aves; order Leptosomiformes; family Leptosomidae; genus Leptosomus; species Leptosomus discolor. Next base: position 26,414,980 of record NC_141396.1, on the reverse strand, counting down.
AGTTTCTATCATCCTCTACTGCATTAGTAGCAGATACCAAGGATAAGATTCTTCTTATTTTGTTTTTACATTGTTATGTTCATATTCAGAGTGATGAAACTGTAGAACTAAGGCCAGCTCTGTGTTCTGTCTGCATCTTGAGGAGTTTTCTGTTGTGACTAGATGAAAAATTACCTGTGTATTATTTTTGTTAAAAATAAATGTAAGGACTATTTTTCATCTTTGGCTAAATCAATGTTTGTCAAGTAAGAAAAGATAGATTATTTTGTTTCCACAACAATGGGAAACTATACGTACATAATATGTATCATTTATGTTGCAATATATAAGTTATAGTACATACTGTGTATACCATAATTCCTATTACTGACTGTACAGTACCTGTTTGGATGGTACACTTTGGAAGTCTGCAAGTTCGGTTTCTAAATTTTTGGTCTCCTCATCTACTTGCTTTAAACAGTTTACTGGGTTGCTGGCTTTGTCAGCAGTGCTTAAGTCAATATTGACTTGGTAACCTTCTTCCTAGTTGATAACATTTGCGTGTACAGTGCAACAGTTCGTAAGTGTGTACCTGTACACCCAAGAAAGTGCTCACATCTTTGACATGCAATTAATAAAACATCCTACTAGCCTTGTTAAATAGCACATAGTGGCTAAAACTGGTGCAAGTCGTGACTCTAAGTTCTGTCCCTGTGAAAAGGATGGAAGTGTTTGGCTGGAAGAAGAATCTTTCACTATGTTTTGTTTTTTTTTTTTTTTACCTGTCAAATTCAAAAGATGTTGACAGTTTTTTCTGCAAATCTGAGCAATTTCAAGAGGCCATAAGTAATTTCTGCTGTCAATTAAGCAGATTTTATTTTGAGCTAAATTTCTGTGGCAATTTGCTAAATAAAGATTAATATTTCATAAAGTTATTAAAAACTTTATACAGTAAGTGAAATTTTATTTTTCTTGTTAAAACTAGTTTTGGTGTTCCCTGAATTGCTGCCCTACATAATTAGCTGATATATTTGGGAACTGTGATAAAAATAGGGTGACCACCTACAATTAAGGGTAATTAAGAATAATTGCTCGAAAACAGCATACCTACTGAAAAATGGAACAAATATTTTTGTAATGGAAAACACATAATACATTATAGTGTAACGGAATCGTACTTTTTTCACCACAGGGTAGGATCTCTTATGTGACTTGCATTAAATTATCTGGTCAATTATTTCTTTCTGAGCTTACTGGAATCAGGCTATGAGGTACTTGGCTTAATGTACATGCCTTAAAACAGACTAGGTAGTCACCCTATTATTCAAGTCACATTTCTACATTCAGAAGAACTATGAAGGTGAGTAAAGGCCATTCAGAATTACCACAATTACTGCAAAAACCCCTGCTTTATTCAGCAGACGTCTTTTACTAGAAAAGCAGCAGAAGGTGGCTGAATAAATCACTTATATCAATGCATCCCTTATATTACCTGTATTCATTTAATCCAATACATTATGCATTGAAATCAATGGAAGTTGTGTGGTTTAGATCCTGTGCAGTGCGTTGAAAAATTCACCTTTACACATCTCTGTTTATTATCTTCAGTTATTCATCAGTTACTGAACATTATGGACATTTTGAAATAACCCTGTGTCTCATTGTTTCATCCATCTTTTTTTTTTTTTGCAAAATACATTGAAAATTCAGGTTTGCCTTGAAAGCTCAAATGAAATTATTTTGAATAAAATAACAAAATGCTTATTAAAAAGGACCAATTGGATTTCAGACTTGTTACTGTAATTTATAATTCATCTTTTCCTCTTACCCCTTCTTCTCTTTCTCACCATTTTTACACTCCTCTACAAGCATCTTCCACCCCCACCCCCCACCCCCCCCCCCATAATACTGGTGCTATGTACAGTATTTTGTTTACAGTAGTATAAACCTTTTCAGCCTGTGACTTCATTGCTGAAATAACTCGCCTCTTTCATATCAACTCTTACCTAGGAGCCGTACAGCAGACTCATTGATGTAGGTTTTTTTCTGCATGGCAGCCCAGGCCAAGCTGTGGTTTCATTGCATGATGCAACTTCACCTTTTTTGATTGTCTATGGGATTAATTATAGTATATTCTTATATTGCCTGTGCATGCCAATGTGCTTACCATAATGACGTATATACTGAATGCAGTCTAGAACATTAAGTGCATGAAATGGAAGTAAAAAAAAAAAAAAAAAACCACAAAACCAAACATAAAATTAGAGAGTTGAGGAAATGTGAATTATGCTTATCAATATCTTTAGTTAAGCTTTTATAGAATGAATAGAATATAATATGCATGAGGTCTATATATTTAAAATTTCCAGCGTATTACTATTGACTAGATAGACAATTGCAATGTGGTCAAGATGTGGGAAAGAGTGAGTGTACTAACTATTCTGTTGTGACAACAGCTGAATGATGCCAGTAGTGTTCAGAAAGATAAACTTTTCCCTGCTGTCAACTTTAGTAGCAGGTGACAATGAAAAGAGGTAAGATTATACATAATCATTTATCAGAAGTCGGAATCTTGGAAGAATTTTGAAGTGCAGCAGTTTTTTTATAGTGTTAAATAGCCTGCAAAATCATTTGAAATGTTACAAAACACCACTAAAATGATATTTCATATGAAGAATTGTAATGCTGATCTAAGTTTCTGTTACAAATGACGTTGTGACCATCCTAAGCAACCTGTTATTTGTATGTTCTTAAATGTATTCAAATAAATCTTTCATCAGAACAGTAGAAGATATGATTTAATGCTAATCGTATTGTTTCCTGATAAAATGATGGAACAGCACTTTGGAGGGTTGACTTTGGGCGTCAAAAGTAATTTGCAGATTGCAAATTAATATTCAGCTTGGTGAATAAACATTACTTATTCCATACATTTAACTTCCAGGGCCTATAATATAAAATGTTATGATGTTTGAGAAATTATAATTGTGAGCATATATATGTTTAAAAGCCAAAATATGCTCTTAGTGTGTACTTTTAAGCAGGTAATTGAAAACATGCAATATATTCAAAACAATAAAAAAGGGAAGTAATTTCCATAACTGTTGTCATGCCACCCACATGCTAGTACTGTGCTGCTCTGAGAACATTTATTATTTAGGGTTACTTAGGGGTTTTATTCCTATATTCCACATAATGACAGTTACCATTTTTTTTTTCTTATAAGGAAGGAAAATTCTTTTAGGACAGTAAAACTGATCTGGCAGTTATCTATATGGCAACACAAAGTTCTTCCTCCTAAAATTAGTGCAAAATAGATTATTACAGCAGTCCTTTTGATTTTCTGATAGCTCAGTGTGTAAGCCTAACTACTCATCCCATGCACAGCAGCCAGGATAAGAAGGTGTTGGATACAGTGCAAGCCATTTTGCGATGGTGCTAGAAAAAAAAGGGCCACTATACATTAATTTTTAACATCATTATAATCCTCTTCTTACACTGATGTAAAGTAGCCTTATATCAGGCTTGTGATAATTGATTTGAGCAACTACTACAGGTGTTGGCAATACCTTATTCCATTTGTTAATGGAGATAAAGTAACTGCTAAAAAAGAAAGGCATAGTGTCATTAATCTGCCTAAAAAGGGCTTTGCCTTTCCCATTGAGAAGAGCCACTGCGATAGTGACTGTCAGGCTCCAGGCTAGTTTTTTTGTCTGAAACGCTGAACAAGGAAAGAGTTGAAGTATTTTTTTAATTTCTTGTTCATTTAAACTCTTTCATTTGCAAAGTAGATGTGGCTATTCAGTGAGTCATAGAATCATTATTTTTCATTAAGTCTATAGTAATTTGCTCTTAAGACAGTCCTGGTACATAATCAGGTCCCACAGCTGGATCAACTGTGACATGAAAATTTCAAAGTAGGAAGATTTACTAGATCGCAGTTACATGCATGTGGAAGGTAAGCCACAGTGGAGGAGTGTATGGGTAAAGAAACTGTGTATAAGTGTTTCACTTTAAAAAGGTGAGTGCAATAAAGACTTTCCAGGAGTCCAGGGAAAGAAAAAGGGAAACTGATAGAAAGGACTCTCATAAGTGTTTATATGTGCTGGGAGTGAATGTTACTTGGATTATACCTGCAGCTGTATTAAGGCAGAGGAATTTAAACAGATATACTGTGATTCTCAGGATGTATTCAAAGATCTCAGATGGTTACTCCTGGTAGTTGAAAGATTTTTTTTTTTTTTTACTTCACCTCACTTGTCCGTTATTTCTAGTACAGTGGAACAAGTATATCAATACGGACTTCCTCGTGATAATTTACAGGTATACTAGATGTGTAATAGTTTGGATTGGAAGTAGTTGAATTGCATGACCTATCGTACCTTAAATGTGTCTTGGGTATTAAATGATTAAGGTGCTGTTGGGGTAGGTAAGGCTAAAAGATCCTCATGAGGAATGAGAGAGAGAATCCAAAATGATGAAAATTTGTTTGGGAATAATATATTTTCTAGTTTTATGCAGATTTTCTGAAGGAATGTACATGGCTCATGTTTACAGTTATGCCTTCATTTGAAATATGAAAAAATATTTCCTGCCTGGTGTAACTGTGTATTAGGACTGCTTTAGTATTACCATTAACACAATATGGGTAGCCTTTTACGGATAATAGTAGATTTGGATGCATGCACTAAAAAGTGTGACCAAAAAAGCTGATCTAGTAACGTAATGTCAAGTTTCTACCGCTTTGCAGTACTGGCTTTCATTGCTCAATTAGATTCTTCACTGACATTAAAGTCAAATAATATACCTCAGGTTCAAGTTTGTTAGTACTCGGTAGAAACTAGATAGTAGCCAGATATTTTAATTAAAGTATCACAGGAGGAAATTCCAGAAAAGACAGTCAGATGAATGAACTGCAAAAATTTTAACACTCTGGTTTATCTGGTACTCTTGTCATTTTCAGTTAGGATATTTGAATTTAGACTAAGTATCATAGGAGAAAATTAGGGGTTTTTTAAATTACAGTATGTAAGCAAGCAAGAAACATATAAAGCAGAAAATTCACATTTCAGAAAAATCAGAGCTCAGTTTTATGATGATATACAAAACAAAAATGATTAACGATCTGGGGTCAAATAGGACAGGTAGAGGACATTGGTATTTTTGAAGATTGTACATTTTTTTTCAGAGTCCAGTCGGATAAGGGAGAATTTTGAAAGCTGGGCAACAGTATCAACAGAATAGAAGGATAGTAAAAGACTCCAAGAGGAGTATTTGGAGCTGGAAACCAATGATGGTGTTGGGCTCTTGAAAACTTGGAGTTTGAAGAAAGTGGATAGCAAATGCAAAAAGCGCCTTTGGGTACTTTTTAAAGACAGCAGTTGCAAAATGAAATCACATAAAACATAGCAAGAAAGAATCTTAGGAAGTCGCTTTTACATCAGCTGCAAGGTAAAAGTGGCTATATGTAAATTTATTCAAACAGACACTTAACTAAGAGATCAATGGTTTTTAGACTGTGTCCTACAGAAGGAGGAAATTTTAGAAATATCACATGTGTAGATTTATCTGTTGACAGGCAAATGCAAGGACTGTAAGTGGTCCATATATATCCAAGGCTGAAAAATATTTCACCATTCTCCCTAAAGAACCTATTCTGGTGTTCAACTATATATTTTAATTGAAGAATCTTTGTTTTATGCTTCTGATATTTTTCTCACTAACTTCATTGACTTCCATTTGTTCAATTCCATGTCAACGTGGAAAAGGGATTAGTATTCTTTTATCAGCATTATGTGACATGTTTGCATTTTCATGTCACCAATTATTTTCTGTACTCTGGAGTAAACAGCTACAAAACTTACTACTCCTTGATACACTTTGATAAAGAATAATACAGAACAATTATATTAAATAGTAACAGATGAGCAGTAATAGAAAGTGGTCTTATTACACAGTAGAAACACGCAAGATTGTTAACTTTAGTAAACAGGGTATGCAGTTTGAGAATCTTTCTACAATGTGGTTAGCATACTAGATATAACTGAAGAGGATTATTAAGTTTTATTAGAAACAGTGATAATGTAATGTTAGTTGAAACAGTATACTGGTGGTTTTCTCTTTAATATGTTAGTAGTCTCACACAAAACCCTTTGATTAAAAATCTGATCCCTAGAATTATTGCTCTATTGTTCTCTTAGAATTGGCTTGTCATCAGGGAGATTGTTTTGTCAAGGTAATGTAGTACTATTTGCAGTTGCCAGTGTTCTCGGCTTGTGGTAAGCAGTTAACAAATCTAATACAAAATAAAATAATATTTTCTTCCTACTTACCTATGTTTCTCAGCAAAGCTTTTCAAGTGCAATTATCTTAGATAGGATGAAGATCTTAATGGTGTATTTTGCAAGGAAGCGTGTGCTCTGTCTTCTATACACTACTGAAAGAACTTAAAAGAGTTATGGAGGTTGACTCTGGGCCGTTTACTCGTGCCTGTTTTAGCGCTCAGTTCCTGGTTGTTTAGCTGTTCTGCAGGAATCTTCCTTGAGCTTTTGTTTGTGAAAGTAATTAGAAAAGACATATGCTGCAGGCAGTAGTAAATGTACATAAACCTTGATGAAATTAAGAAATATGCTGTTTTCAGAGTGAGCAATTTTAACATGTTTTCCATATATCCCATCAATTCAATACAAAAATGTAAGTAAAAATTTGTTGTTATCATACTTGCATACAATTTTGTATTTGGGCTGTGGAAGATAAGAATTTGATTTTGCTCGACTTCTCTGATAAGTTGGCTTACGTTTTACTAGGGCAGTCTATGAAGAAGCATGATGTACTTAAAAATTAAGTCAGTAAAGTTATGCCAGGCAAAATCTTGTGCATCTGAGGTGGACATCAGGAAAGTATATCTTTGTTCTGTAGTTGTATAAACTTAATTTGGCTCTTAATTTCGTACATGGATGTGACAGAAATTAAAATTAAGAGCTTCTCTCTTTTTTCCAGTGGAAGTCCTTCTCTATCTTAGTTTCTAAATTGAATTGATTTTGCATTAAAAACTGTCAAGTCACAGCATTTAAATATATCTTTACATTTAAAAAAAAGTTAACATTCAAAGGAAAAGAAAATAAGCCAAATGCTTTCATGCCCTGTTCTTTATTGCGTGATCCACAAAAGTGAAAGAATTGTAAGGAAAAACAGTATGTCTCTGGCTCTGATTCTTAGAAAATTCTTTAGTAAATGATGCTGTTGTACCAATTTATTACTGATTGACATGGGGTTTTTGTTGCTTATTTCTTCTGGCAGTGGATTTTTTTTTTTTTTTGAAGGAGGAAGAGGAAACCTGTTAATTGTAACCCAAATTATTCTAAAAGCTTGTCAAGGTTCCCCACTGTGCTAGGGAGTACTTAGAATTACTTAGTTGTAGAAAGCATCTGCAGAACATATAAGTCATGATACGTTTTTTAATTAGGTTAGAAGTAGAAGGGTAGTATTCTAATGCCAGCTTGTGATCTGTCAGACTTAAGATGTTGTGATAGAAATTAGGAAAGGGAAATAAGGACAGGCACTTGCATTGTTCCTTCTTTTTTTCTGAAAAGCAGTTCCATTGATGTGCTTGCGATTTGGCAGGTATAGATTAAGCAGTAGTCTAAGAAATCTTGGAAAATAGCTTTATTTCACATTATTTGGCAGTTCATCTTTTATTTTTGTCAGATTTATATCTTGCTTATTTACTTCAAAAATAAATGAAGAGGATACTGATTGTTGATGTAATTCAGAGACGGCTTGGTGTGTACCAGCCTAAGGTTAGCAGTGCGTTTTTCAAAAGGAATGTGAAAGATGCATATCAAAGTAAGACGGCCACTCCATGTGTAGACAAGGCAGGAGTGGAGATGGAAGCCAAGACAGTAAGATAGGGTAATCCAGAAAAATCCGTTGCATGCTGTGTCTGGAAAGACAAATATGGTTTAATTCATTAAGCAAAGGAGAGTCCAAACAGAGAATTAAAAAAGGTACTTTGTGAAGTCTCAAGGAGTTGTGCAGGAGTATTTATCTGAAGCTTTCTGAAGGAAGAGGAGGATAAAGTTACAGGCAATATGGAGCCCAGACAGGAGGAAGGTACAAGAGCAGGTGAGAGAGAGACAACCAAACATGGTCAGCATCTAGCTATGAGTATACAAAAGAAGCTCCAGGATTTGACACTGAAATGTATTGGAAGCAGAAAGTTCTCTGGGTGTGTATGTGTGTGTGTGCATAGGAGAAACAGTTAGCTAAGGAGGTTGAGGGGTCAAAAAGAATTTAAATGTATCTTTATCAATGATAAGATAAAAAGATACAGGAAATGGTCACAGAATCATCCTTGACTATCAGGTCATAACTGTCTGCAAAGTTCAGTAAGAAAGGGATTGTTCCTCCCTCACTCACTATCTCCGAGTATACAAAACCTCTTAGGTAATATCTATAACTAGGGATGTAATGATCCCACGGAGTTTTTTGGATCCCCAAGACTTAGGACTGTGATAGGAGAACACTGCATTTCTGCTGTGTGCAAAGTGGATCTTCCCCTTGCCTTCACTAAAGCATAGTTCTGATCTAGCTGGAAGTTCTTCCTTTTTGAGAAGGAAAATAAGGTAACTCCTCTTCCTACATATCCTGCAGTGCTAATGGAAAACGCTAGTAGCAAAACTTCCCAGTGGTGGACCACATCATGTCAAGGGAGAGTGAAATAATTTAGAAGACATTTGCCATCAAAAAATTAATGAGCTTATCAATATTATGACTCAAAGAAAGGCCTTCTAAATTGAGTTGTTTACCAAGGCATCTTGCATTTAGAAAATCAGTACACATACTGCAAGAAAATATTTTCTTACTGTGGGACCAACTTGGTTAATAAGTGAAAGCTACTTGAAGAAAGTAAAAAAATGTTACGCTATCAGTCTCAGAGATGTTTGATGCCTTTGATTCTTTTTTATTCTTGCTGATTTATTTTAATTATAATATTTGTTTCACTAGGTTGACACCTAATAAGCATCCATGTTTATGATTTTGCTATGTGTTTATGCCTGTTTCGGTAAAGAAGATTTTAAGTGCTAATTCCCTTCTGAGCTGTACAACTAAACCATAGTTGAAGAAACAGAAAGTGTTCTGCAGTGAATGAACACTGCTTTTACTAAATGAAACACAGTTAAAAAGCCTAACCATAATATCCTTAATTTCTTTTTTGCTGTACTTTTAAAAATATATATTAAAAAGTATAAATGAATACTGTCGTATCAAATTTGTGTCAAACTTTTTTATTCTAAATATCATAAAATTGGGTTTACCCTATAAATAAATCTGAGGGAATTCAGTCAGTGTTACAGAGAAGCATCCAGTAAAACAAAACAGTTTGGAAAAAAAAGGCCACTGCAGACAGTTTTATGAATGAAAGAAACTTACATGCTCGAATTAATACGTATCAATTGCATTCAAATGCAATTTGAAAGTGAGAAGTGAATGGAATGTCTTCAAATTATGAGATACAAAGAGCTTCTAAATTTTGAGTGGTCTCTCTCAATTGTCTATTAATTTGTGTTGATTATGTTTTAGCAGCCTCTGCTGGTATTTCTGTACATAATTGTAATTTGATTTTAAAAATGACGCTCATCAATGGTCATTCCCTTCTGATAGAAACTGCACGTTTTACTATTTTTTTTTGTATAATGTACCATTGTTCAATATAAAAACTGTCATGAGCAAAGGAAATAAATTTCCAAATTTTTCATAGTATCTCAGGCATGTTCAGTTTGTGGCAATTTTTTTTTTGTTCCAGTTTTTTTCAATTTTACATTTTATTTAATTAATATTAATAATTAAAATATAATTTATCTAGTTTAAATGATGGATTTAGCTCTTCTATTCTGAAGACAACTTTGCTTCCAAAAATTAAAATTGTAAGTTAGGACAATTCTCTGATTTCTAAAAGTTTCAATCGCTTCTTAAAGTTCCAAAGATGTAGCAGCTGAGGTACGATACTAACATCAGTACTTTCTTGAAGTTACAGTAGAAGTAATTTTCTTTTGTGATGGTTTATGAATGTTTTACATAGAACTTCTTTTCTTCAAAATGCTTTGCAAAATGTAACTAGATTAATATGTCTTAAAATCAACCTTTTGCATTTTGGTATATAATTATACATAGATAAAAATTGGCATCCATCTTAGTCTTTGCAGGCCTTGTCAGTAAAAGAAGAAAAAACAAAACCAAAAATGGAAAAAACCAGTAGGAGCAGACTGTCATAATGTGCTGAAAATATGAGTCCAGTTCCTTACACAGAAAGAACAGAGAACTGTAAATTGCATATCGGATAGTTATTTCATGTACCGAATTGGGTGTGCACAGCCTTTCCCTTTATTGTGGGGAACGTTTTACGTAAAAGCATTCAGATAGATGTCACTATGATTGCAAAGCTGGCCTGACGTCTGAATGAACATAGAATTTTCCCTTTCTATGTGGTCATAATGGCAGTGATTGCACTGTGACATAGATTGATATGTCATGCCAAGGCTTTGACCTGAAGTGGGAAATGGGCTTTACAGCTCCTGTCAAGGTGAAATGATACAGGAAAAAAACACTCAATATGCTTTCAACTCTGTTGCAATTGCAGAATCCTGGAAATATTCCGTGAAGGCTGCTTCTGTGGGAAGTTTCGTATTAATATACTTGCAGAAACAAATAATTTCAGGAAACATTAAAATGCATACTATTTTTGCTCTCTACCACTCATCCTATGACTATTCAAAGAGTAATCCCAGTAGAACCATTTCAAGTGCATCAGAAGCATTTCAAATGAAATAGAAATAATTGAGAATAATAAATATGTACATGAAATAAACTTGTGACAAAAATAGTTGTTTAGACAGCAGTAAATTATTTTGAATTGAAGTGGCAAGGGGTTTGTTGATTTGTTCTGCTGTGGTAAAAGTGTCATGTAAATGCGGGCTTCAGTGTTGGTTGTGAAAAAGTTTTAAGGATGCTGGTAACACCTTGTCAAAATTTTGTCCAATCTGCGTAAATTTAAACTGGAGTAATTTTGTTACTTCTCTTGTAGTCACTCTTGCTCGCTGAACTAGTTTATGCCTATGATACCGGTATAACTGGGTTTTATAATACTAGTATTGCTATAAAAATGCTGTAATAATAAACAGAATGAGTAAATAGAGGGAATGTGAAACTGAAACAAATAGCAGTGTTTAAGGAGCAGGAGATGAAAGAAAACAATAGAGTGTAGTCCATGCCTGAAAAATCAAATAAGGTTCTGTCTTTACTGCAGATTACGCAAACTAAACCCACTGTTATTTTTATAGATGCAATTTTTATATTAAATTGTAGCACAGAGCACACAGTTGCAGCAAATGGTAACTTGATATAGATATTGACCTGAAGAAAACTGTCAGTCTCAGATCTTGCTTGTGTAGCCCAGGCATTGCTTGTAGCATTTAGTTGATTGCATAAAAAGAAGGCAAAGGAGAATTATAGCCTTTGATAGATTATCAGCAGGATATCCCTGTGTTAAATAAAATTGGTGCTATGAGTTTTTCTTTTCAAAATACAAGAAGTCATGGCTACAGTGGATTCATTTCAATTTTTATGTAGCAAATTAAAGACACTCTTTCAAAGTGCACATAAATACTGCATCTAGAGTTACATCATTACTGTAATTTCTATCCAGTTATGTTAAATCTTTTCTATCATTGCTAGTATAATGTTATTCCATTGATTTTAGTGTAGTTTCTCCTAGACTTTTTGTGGTATAAATGCATGAAACCACACTTACATGGAAGAGTAATAAAAGCATTTCTAACCATCTGTTGCTTCCTTCAAAGGTGGAACCTATGCTTGCTGCAGGGGTGAAATCCCATAGGACAAGCCATCTGATTTTAGTTTAGGGAATATATTACTGATCCTGGAGACCCCAGCACACTGCTGGAACTCTAAGAACTGTAGCACTGCTGCTTTTCAGAAACTTCATGTAAAGAGGGGTTTCAAATTGGCTTCCTTTCTGCAGCAGACTGCTAAACATTAGTGGCCATATTTTTTTCTCAGCTCAAATGCAAGCTACTGATGAAATCGAAAAAATCCAAACCAAAGTATATCACCAAAATTTAATTTGGAAAATTTAAATTCTTGCGTACTCTGGTGAGTATAAATAATAATTTCTTTAACCTTAGTAATATGACTGTGACAGAATCATCATTTAAAATAAAAAGGAAAGGACATTGTGTTTGTCTTTGAAATGGATAACTTAGAAATCGAAAGAGAGAGATGATCTCTGCAATGAAGGATGCTTTAGGGATATGACTAGCAGAAGAAGTTGTTCTAGTGTTAGGTAAACAAAAGTCCCAAATCAGGATTGTGCGAAGAGTTTTGCAAACAAGATGAAGACGTATTATGCATTACCTAATCTGTCCGTTCTTGTAGGTTTTTGTAAAGGACAATGGTGTAAAAGTACAGCTGTTAGCTGCAACCTTAGCTGACCTTATCTAACAATCACGACAAGTACCAAATAACTGTGGAAAGGAAGATAATAAAGCTCTCTCTATCCTAGTAATAAATCTGTGCAATTTCATTAGCTTCAGTGAATTTCTGCAGCTTTTACAGGAACCTAACCGGGAATTAAGGGTCCGAGCCTCTGTGTTGGTGCAGGGTTCTTCATTCTGCTTCTGCTGTACTTCTCGTGATTTCTGTTGGGAGGGTGCATAGTGACTCAATGTGTAGCCTACCTTATTTTGACAATATCCTTTGCTCCCAATAATGCCATATAGAAAATGATCCTGTTGGGTTGTCAGGTTACATCTGCTGTTTTTGTAGCTAAAGCCGTATTTGTAAAGTTTGAGGTGCTGTCTTCTGTCCTGTATGTTAACATTTGGCTTCTCTTCCCTTCTGCCTGCTTTTGTAAATCAATTTTATTTGAACTATAGCAGAAATGTTTCATAAATTCAATGTCTTTGGAAATAGCTTTTTAAAAACCATTTTAATATAATTTCCTATAACACTGAAGCTTATTAAAATATAAAGCTATTGTATATAAAGGAAAATTTTGCTGTATACATTCATTCATCTAAAGACAGGAGAGGGCATGCTGTACTTAACTTGTTTGACCAGTAATGTATACAAGGAATGGAAAATTTGGCTGCATGCATAATGACCTGGTGACCCAGGTAATTTCCTTTGTGCCTTAAATTAGGTAGCTGACATATATAACGCAGAGAATCTTGCTTGTTGAGCAGTCTAGCATTATATTTGCAGAGCTACCACTATACTAACTGGTATTACGTTCACATTCAGTGATTTATTTGACCTGGGAAGCCAAAGAACTACTTCTTTCCTAGAAGGATGTTTTCTTGGGCTTCTAATGATCAAATGATCTACGTTCTGGTTTTCCACTTTATTACAGATGTGATGGATACATGATCATTTGCAATATATGTGTGTGTATATATATATATGGTGGGATATTATGTATATATAGTATATACTTCAACATATATTGGGACATGACTTTTTCACTTTGGTCTGTTACTTCAACATTGATCTGTGGCTTCACCAACCTATTGTAGCAACCTCACAAATAAATCACTTATCATAGTCATGGAAATTATGTCCTTCCTTAGATATAAGTATGCCTATAAAGTACCAGTTTGTATAGAGTATGCTTTGGATCTGTCCCACTGTTAAATAACGCACAATATAATAAGCTAGAACTTGCAATGGCTGCCTGACACACACAAAGGTATTTTAATTAACCTGCATGAAGAAATTAACCCTTAGAGTACTGCTTCAAATTTGTCAATTTATTTTGTTATTTAATTTTACCAGTGGGCTATGCTGCTTTTCAACTGAGTTCATAGTACTGTACCTAAAGTACATTAAATAGCCATACACTAAAAAGAAGTGAAAAAAGGGAAAAAACCCCAAACAAACAACAAAACAAAACCAACTTCTTATGATCAAGGGATTCTACAAGACTAAGTACCCAGGGTTGCTAATGGATAATGTGTTCCAAAGCAACTACTCTTTTTTTTTTAAGGTTTTATATCATAACGTGAATTAAAACCATGCAATGTTTCACTGTAGCTGTGTGCTTGTTAGGTTTGTTCCTAAAATATCATAGGTACGTCTCCTATAGAAAGAAGACAGTTCTTTAAGGGTTAATGTGGGGTTAAGGAATCCTAAGGTACTCTCCTGCTTGTCCTTTCTCAAAGATATCTGCATGATAATTCTCAGCTATTACCTGAACAGGTGAATATAAAGACTATGAATGACTAACTGAATGAATGAAATAATTAATTTGAAATGCTTGCTTGTAACTTGTAAATGACTGGAAAACAGAAATGTGATTTCTGAAGCAAGGTCTTTAATGAAATGCATAAAAATCACACCAGAGAAGAAACTCATGTACTGACAATTTACTCTGATTTGTTTTTTGTTCAAATAGCCCAATAGAATCCTGCCAGAATTTCTACAAAGATTTCACATTACAGATCGACATGGCTTTCAATGTGTTCTTCCTACTCTACTTTGGCTTGCGTGTAAGTATTGGGTCTTTAATAGCATGAGTCAAGGAGGGAATATAGCTGTTAGACAAGGAGAGTCTTTGAATACAGCATGACTTTTCAACAGCTGGACAAAATAAAGCTAACTTCTAAAATACATGAGCAAAGCATTTTATTCAGAACATTTAGGTAATAATAATAAGCATATGAGATCACTAAGGAGACCAATAGTTTATAAGTGAAGCCCTCTCTTCCATGGCACAATTTGAAGGACTGCAGCCCTGCTGCAGTTTTGAATTATGCCTTGTAGGGAGTCATCCTGGTGATTACCTCTGGATAGGATGATAATGAGACTCTTTGTAAACTCTCATGTATTTAGAGACCTGTGAACAGCAAATACATGATGAAACTACTACCAACAAGTTTGGTGTGCTAAAGTGAAGGTGAGATACTTTGAGATATTTTATACTTACCTACACTTTTCTAATATTACTGGTACATTTTTAATAAATGTGGAGAAAATGTTTTTTTTTGCACAGATATTACAACTCATCATATAAACGATCTGTCTGTTTAGTTAGACCTTTGTTTTCATCTCAATGTGATTATCAAGCAATGCACAGTACAGACTTCTTTCCAGTGAGACATGTTGTTTTGTCTGGACTGACCTGAAGCATTGGTTGCTTCTCCACTAACTCTGGAGTTTAATATTTTAGAATGGAAAATATTGCACATGCTTGCAACCACCATGAGCATAATCTCATTCTTTCATTCCTCTCCCTCTTTTTTTCAGTTCATAGCAGCCAATGACAAGCTATGGTTTTGGCTAGAAGTTAACTCAGTAGTAGATTTCTTCACGGTCCCTCCAGTGTTTGTGTCAGTATATTTAAACAGAAGTTGGCTTGGTAAGTATAACAGTTTTTCCTTTTAATAGCTGTTATAAAAGTACTTAAACTGTGCACATTTTGATGGAGAATTTCTTCGTCTTGTGGCATTGTGTATGGTGAAGAATGTTAGCAAAGTTGGTTTTGAGTGAATTTGCCTTTTCAGCAGGCAAGTGGATTATGTAAGAAAAAGCACTTACTAAGTCCATTTTGTTCTTGATTCATTGATACAATCTCCTACTGTAAGTGGTGGTGAACGCCAGCTTGGAAGTACTGTGTAACATGAGGCCATTTTTGTAAAATTGTGGATTTGATGTACTTGTCTCGGCTTACAACCTGAATAGGTGATCCAG
Source organism: Leptosomus discolor (assembly GCF_034619465.1). Taxonomy (NCBI): domain Eukaryota; kingdom Metazoa; phylum Chordata; class Aves; order Leptosomiformes; family Leptosomidae; genus Leptosomus; species Leptosomus discolor. The sequence goes on along the minus strand of NC_141396.1, from coordinate 26,399,236 downwards.
ACCATTCAGTCACCGAACTGGATTGCTGTGAATCGTTGTCAACAATGAAATCAGCAAGTTTTCTTCCCAGTTTGAGCCAATATAGCTAAATTTAAATCTACAGAAACAACAGCTTTGGAAGATTTGTTCAGATATTTACTGGGCTTAACATTTGTGTAGGAATGCATTAGAAAAGAATATGCCACATGTAAAAGGGAATACAAAATGAGGAAGAGCAGACAAATTAAATCAGTTACAGAACACCCATAATGTGACACAAGAAGTTTCTTGTACAAATTGCATGTTCTTTCTAGTTAAGTAAAAACAAGGTAAAAAGTTGGGAGTTTTTATTTAATTTAAAGTATTTAACTTTCTTAAAACGACATACTTTGTGAATGTCATGTCTTTAGACAACATGTGAAACGTGACAATTTGACAATCCGTTTCTCCAGTAATACACGCACTCATTGTCCCTGAAAACTGAACAGTGGTCATCTTAAATGTTTCACCTGGAAAGGAAAATAAAACAGAAGATCTTTCATAGTGTTATAATATTTTCAACTTGATACAAAAGTGCGAAGATGCAAAAAGTTATTGATGAATTACTGTTGTATGAAAAGAAATTAATAAATATATAACCATATTAGAGTGCATACTATATAAATCTGTGGGTGTTAGTATGCCAGAGAAGAAAGCAGTAAAACAGCCAGAAAAGATCACTAAAGATCCTCGTATGATTAGTCTTCATCACATACTTCTGTCATGTATGTAAAACTAAGTAATACTTCTTGAAGGCGAAAATGTCACAGTTCCATGTTATGATAGGAAATCCAATAAAAAAGAAGGTATGTAAATAGAAACCAAACTTATGCTTAAATGAAAATTACTGATTTCACTAGCTGTAACTCAATCCCAGATTCTTTGCATTATGTGAATTCAAGGGATATATTTTCACACTTGAGTGTGACATATCAGAGTTTCCCAGAACTTTGAGACTGAAATCTTTGGAGATTAAGGCTAAGAGCAAAACAGGATCCATAGAAAAGGAATATGAAATAAGAAAATAGTAAAAATGCAAAATTTGGGGAATGAGACAAAGAGATAATTGTGTGAGAGAATACCCTTTGTGAAAGTGGCTGCATAATTGACTGCATGGTGACCCAGCAATCTAACTGGCAGTCCCAAGAGGAATAATCAGAGAGTTTGCCCATTTAGCAGTTTCTGCTGGATAGTTTTTACAAGATTTATGTAATTTTGCAGGCGGTTAAGAATTGTACTTATATTTATTCATAGGGTTGGAAGGATTTTCATCTCTCTTAATGACACCAATGTCACTTTTTCTTGATTTCTTGTTTATAGTCCCACTTCACCTGTTTTCTCACAGAATCCTCCTGAGACATTTATCACCTGCTGAGGCACGGGATTTTTTTTTTTTTTTTTTGGTAATGTAGTCATCTTGGGAGTGACATATTTACAATGTTTGAGCTTTGCACCTGCTTCCACTATCTTTATTCCAAAGAGGTTTTCACTTTAGGGAGAATCATCCTCAGTGAAATAATTCATAATTCACTAATTCAAAAACATGAATTATTGCGGTCTCTGACATAGCTGTAATTTATTATTTTGAGATGCTGTGATGAAAGTTTTTGAGCAAATACACTGAAGTGTATTAATGAAGATTGTTTATTCCTTTACACCTTTTAAAGAAATAGCAAAATTTACTCTGCCTGTGGAGCTCAAATACTTTGGACATACTTGTAGGTAGTACAGTGGTAGGACTGGGTGTGTGAGTGGAGGGGAAGGAAGGGTGTTTGGACTGTATTATTTACAATTTCATGTTAGATCCCTAGTTTTCCTTTTCCTTTTATGTAGTTTTTGTAGTTGAGAGGGATATTCTTGTGTGAAGAGTGATTCAGAACATACAAGTTCTGGTTTCTACACCAAGCGTCCCTGTGGAAATAGGATTCACAGGGAGGTTAGCCTTTTAGCGAGGCAAGTAAATGAGGAGTGCCTAATGTTAGGCAATGCAAAAATCATTTAACGGGTGTGGACTTCAGTGTATCCCAAAGATTCTTTTAATGTTTTAAGAATTTGTTAGTGATTCAGCAGAATTCCTTTAGATGCCTTAAATTTCAAGACCATTTAGGGAACCTAATTACAATACATTGTCTGGAAAGTATTGTGCGTCAGGTTCTTTCCAGTTTATTTCACTATGGATTCATGTCAGTCAGCTGTGATGAGTTCATCTAAGTACTAGGCAGAATGAAAATCACCAGAATGTTGCTCCCTGAATTCCTGAAAAAAAAATCCATTTGCTTTTCCTAACTATGTGCTTCATCTATTCTAGTGTACAAAATTTCAAGTGATAGAAACTGATTCCTAATAGATTCTATTATCAGGAAGATTTGTTGTTCATAAAGTGTACTCTTGTATCTCAAAATGCTGCATATGAATGAGATTTTCAATCAGTATTCATAAAGGGTGTTGTTTCAAATCTGATCTTCCACCTAGATTCCAGTATGCAAACAAAATTGAATATGCAAGACGGAACAGATTGTGCTTTTCCATCAAAACGTTTCTAGGAATGGTAGAGTGTTCACTGTCAAATGTACAGCTGAAGGCACAACAGCACTTTAAACCTACAAAATATCAAATTTCTAGATTTGATTAATCCTTTAGAAAGGATTTCTAACATATAATTTTTGCTAGCATCAGAAAAGGAAGTAACTGAGCAGAATATAGCTGGCACATGGAATGATATACCTATTATTGAAATATTAGGGGGAGGGAGTAGAGAAAGGAAAGAAAATTTTAATGAATCTGTTCAATGATATACATTGCTTTGACAGTCAGTATAAAAATTCCTTATGCTTAGACTTAAAACTGTACAGGTGCAAACATCAGTGTGCTTTCTGATGTTCATTTGCATCTAGATCCCCTTGACATTTTCCCAACACTGTTTTGCAAGCAGTCATGTTTGTGTAGATACTTACACATAAACAAAAGCTATACTTTATAAAATCATAAATATTTCTTGCACAATACTGTGCAAGAAAGTTCCTGAAAGTGATAGGAGGACAATTCTCCACTTCAAGTGAAGGCTTCTGTGGGGTGGAGAGAATCTTCCCAAGGCAAGATTTTTTCATCATCCTTCTTCGCTGACATCCCTTTTAGTTTAGGCTGCTGCTGAAGTAATGCTTTTTTTTTTTAATTTATTTTTCCAGAAAATAATTCAAGATTTACAGTGGGGAAAAGCCAGACAGACAACAGATGCAGATGTAGAGACATACACAGTGTAGGAACAAATCTCCTTGTGTGGTGATTAGCATAGTTATGGAAAAGAGGGGATCCTTTTTTCCAGTCCTTCTTCAAATTCTGTCCAGGTCCTGTTACAGACATCTTAATTAATTTTGGATGAGTCTTATGGTCTCAGTATCAATTCCTGGTCTGAGAAGGCTATTTCCAACATCTCTGGTAGACATTCAGCTACTTCTGTGAGTCGGAGAATGAAATTGATTTCCTTCTGTGGAAAGAGATAGATGGCTTTGGAAAAAAAGCAATGTATCTTATGAAGACAGTTAAGCTGGTGGTGTGAATGCCTCCTGGCCTTCCAGCAAGTATGCTTCAAGATGAAGCTTTAGTTAAAATCTGTGACATGAAAACATTTGTTTCAATACCCCGTAGAATTTTTGACCTAACCTCTACAGAACAGCTCAGCCTGAAACTATATTTGAATCTGCAGAATACTTTATTCCTTTTGGAAAACATAGGTATTTTGATGGAACTTAAAGTAGTGCCTTTGTTATTCTGACATCAAGAAATGCTCTGATAACTAAATTGTAAGGACACCAGTGTGAGGGAGGAATTGTGAGCTCCAAACATTGATAACTATTTACGGTCTTTTCATGCATCCACAGGTCTTAAAACTATCTCTTTATTAGCATCTTAAGTTTGCAATCATTTGCAATGATTTATAAGTTTTGTGCATTTCTGCCATCTATTGGTGAAAACTTTGAATACGTATCCAAATTCAACAATATTTCTTTACAAAGTTAGTGGTTTTTATACAGTGTTAAAGCATTTTGTGTCATTTTATTTACCTTGTAAGTTATTTTATATATAATGGAAGCTAAATTCTGTAAAATTTCCTAGGAGAATTGTATTTTACGTATATGTGCGTATGCACTCTTTTTCTGTGTAGTAAGATTTCTTTGTACGCTTCAAATGCCTTCCAACAGATATCAGAAGTGATTTAATGAAAATAGTTCTGATTACTCAATCTGCTTGGTGATTTGTCAATAATATGTCATTGAATGGACTGTGTCACATTTGTAATATGTTGAAGACAACATTGTTTTGCTTTCTTCTGGATACCTTAATCAGTTCAGTTTTCACAGGGCATGTATGTTTTGACAGGGTACCAGTTAAAGTGGTACTTCACCACAGGCTTTTGAGTTGTTACAACGTTAATAGCAAAAGGTAACCTTATGACAAATATGTATTTGTCATAACATCCATGATGAATTATTATGAATATTTTTGCATGCAGTTGTGAAAACATGCTTGTCCTCCTCTCTCCTCCACTGATGAGAAGTCAAATGAGTCAGCCACAAGACACTGGAGCAGAGGAGAAACACAAGGACAGTACTAGTCTCAAGTGTCATTAGTTCCTGTCATCTAGCTGACATTCATAGAAACTGTGTGCTTGCTTTTCTACAACTCTGAATTCAAAGTAAACTGGATAATCTAAATAATTTTCTGTTCCTAGTCTATCACCATCTGTGAGTGTTACTTAATACTACATAGAAAATTGACCTAAATCCGTTCTGTTTTCTATTCTACTCTGATTGGGAGGGGCTATAGGTAAGGGGGTACCTTGTTTTTTCCTGTGTGAATGAGTGACTGACTGAGCCCAAAATTCATACTCTCTGAATGTTGAGGAGCTATTGTGGGTTACTATAATAGCCGATACCAGTCATACTGCTTTAAATAAAAGTGTTTCCTAGATTATCTGTCTGTCTGGACTACTTTGACCTCTTGCATCTTTTGTCCTCCTGTCTCCTTCTGAGAGGAAAAACTTGATTGAGGAAGAATGCATCTTTAGTGGAAAAAAATCCAGTCTTAAGTTTTTAGTTACCTATAAAAAAATGCATATAGTTTGTTGCCATCCTGCTCTACATGTGATCCCAGGTCCTGCTTTGTCACTAGCTTGTTCTCTTCATTAGCAAGCATTACATCCTCTAGTATAGTTGGTTAATTAGTGTGGATTTTACTTTTCCTCCAAAATATTAATAGAAGTATTAAATAACTTAAGGTCAAGAACACATCCCTGACTAGACTCCTAGCGAAGACAGGCCAGATTCATTTCAAGACGTAATGGTTCTTTGTCCATTTAATGACTGCCATGGCAATGAGTAAATTACATCAGTATTTATACCTTTATCACTCAAACATGATATTTAATGGAAAAGCTGAATGGATAGGATGTTTTTCTAAAGTGTATACATAAATATAATTCTTTATCTTGACCGCTTAATTGCTTTGTAGTAGAATTCTTTGTTTTGTCTGAGATTGATTAATATGCCTATGGTTACTTCTTTTAAATATATAGAAATAACATTAACTTTCTTAAATATTTCTGGAACTCCTGTAATCTATATGTGCCAGACTTGCTGTAAACCAGTATTAACTAGTCCACAGAGTGAGTTTTTAAAACTGTTGCATGCAAGTTACCCAGACACGATGACTTCAAAATGTCTGGCTCAATGCATATGTTTATTAGCATTCTCCTTAGTCACGTTAGGAAAGCAAGTATGCCATCATTACATGATTGGCTTTTTCTCAGCTATAAAACAAAACATATATGGGACACTTCTGCCTTTTCTCCATTATTACTGAAATGTCTGCCATTCTGCTAGTAATAGTATGCTACTATTAAAATGTCTTATTTGCAAGGTGGTAAGTCTGTGGTTGGTTAACATACTTCATAAATGTTTTCTTCTGTTTGAAATTTGAGGGTTTTAAATACAAATACATGCTTTGGACTTCTGGGTGGTATTTTTTTTAATGAACAATAAATGGAGTCAGTATTTTCATTTAAACAGCCTAAATTTGAATTCCATAATCACTTTTTCCTTGTCTGCCAAGATGAAGTCATATAGACAACCCTCCCTTCAATGAAACACTCTTACTATTCTTTTGTGGTTATAATATTTAGAACTTCTAAAGGTATATTAATATTCTTCAGTGTATGTTTTTCAGATAGACATTTCCATGGTGTAAACCAAATATATTTTTTTTCCACATGTATTATACAAAGGCACATAAGTAGCTAGACATTACATTATTTGATATACCCAAATTGTCTATTATCAGCATCGGTCAATGTTCTATTTCATGTGTTTTCTGGACATTGGTCCATAAACATCCATAATCATAGTCTGCCAAATTTTGGTGTAGATGGACTGTTAAATTCCAAGTAGTTTATAATAACTGATTTTAATTTTTTCACTCATATTTCATTCAGTCATGATTCCTCTAGGATAGTAGTAGGTTGATAATATCAAGTATATGGGATTTATGCTGAAAAATGAATCCCTGCAATTCCTTTTATTAACCAAACATTTGCATTTCTTGGTAAGATATTAGGTAACTTTCTTCTCTTTGTGTCCCTTCCTGTCTAAGCAAAATGTTCTCAACATCTGGATATTATGTGAAAAAAAATCTCTAATGTTTTCTTTTTATCCTGCTTTTTATTATCGGTTTAGTTACTTTGTGACTGCTGTTGTGTTCTCTGATGGTTTCAACGGTCTTTCAGACTCTGGGATTACATCCCTTCTGCTCAAATGAAGGCTACCCAAACTATACGGTTTTGTCTTTAATAGAATGTGGAATCATGTTCTGTAAGAAGAAAACTCTTGCCCTCAAACAGCTTAGGGAACCCATAATTCACTTATGCTGTCTTCTGGCGTTTGTATTCCTTTGCATGAAGGATATTTAAAAATGCTACTCGTAGTGTCCAAAAAGATCATTTCATTATCATTAGTCAGATGCTTTCCAAATTTTCCTGAGCTACCTACAGCATATAAGTAACCTGCACACTTTCCTGAATGGTAATATGAGAAATAAGATTAATTTTTTTATTTAACAAATTGTTTCTTGTCTTTAAAGGTCAGCAGAAAGACCAGTTGAAATTAAAATTTCATGTCTTGGGTACATGACAGTATGTTTACTTGTACAGTACCTCGTAGGCATTCAGTCTGTTCATTATATATTAACCACTAGTTTTTCCCCTGATACCCTGTTTTAGCGATTTCTTGGTAACTACATTTTCTTTTTGTATTTCTAAGCATTTAACTTCTGTTACTCAGCTTAAAGAATCTCTTTTACCTTCTAAGTCCTGGACTAAATGTAGAGACATGTGTCTGCGTTTAGCCCATACCCAGGGCTAAACTATAACAGTTGCTCTATCACCCAATGACTACTTACCAGCCAGGAAGGGGAATCAGGAAAAGGAGAGGAGATATGTGAGTTGAAGTGAAAACAGTGAAGCAACACCAATACTAGCAGAGATATACAAAGTTATACTCGGCAAAATATGCATCTGTCATAATTGGCAAGAGAGCAGTCTGAAGCAGCAGGAAGAACCCTAGCAGGAACACCCCAGGAGCTCCATGTCCTCAGCAAACCTTCCCCTTTCATAATGACCATGACATGGTGTGGGCTACAGCTTTAGCTGACTCAGGTCAGCTTCCCTGGCTGACTCAGAACTGCTAATGTCCTGCATAGCATGGCTGGGCTGTGATTCTGTCCCAGCCAAACCGTGGCAAGATGTCCATGTAGCTCTCATTAATCCAGCACTGGTTGTGTAGTGTTAAATAAGCTGCTCCTAAACTTTGGAGTGCCTTTTTTTCATTCAAGCATTTTAGTTTTTAATTCTTTTTGAAAAAAATCAGTACACTGTGTTTTCAAATTTTGGATAGGCTTATGTTAGTTACGAAATGTTTTGCTCTAAATCTATCTACTGATCTGACTTCTCTGATCTGATATGTATAAAGGGTTATGAAGCCAAAGAATTTGAATTTTCTTGGTTTTTTTAGGTTCCAACCATCTAAGCTTCTCTTGTCTTCAAAATTGCACAGGCATTTGCCAGAAGTAGGCTTTCTTATGAAATCTCCCTAGATGCTATTTCAGGTTAAGAGCTGAAATATTGGAAAAGCAGCCTATTTGACTTTACCTGGGGCACAGGAAGTTCTGCCTCAACATGAGGAAAAACTTCCTTACATTAAGGGTGACGGGGCACTGGAACAGGCTGCCCAGGGAGGCTGTAGAGTCTCCTTCCCCTGGGATATTCAAAACCCGCCTGGACGCAGTCCTGTGCAACCTGCTGTAGGTGAACCTGCTTTAGCAGGGGGGTTGGACTAGATGATCTCTAGAGGTCACTTGCAACCCCTACAATTTTGTGATTCTGTGATCAACTCTTTTGTTTGTTGCTAGCAAAAATATAGCAGATGGCAGATAAAGACCAAAACCAATATAATGCAACTTTTAATTTAAAAATTTAAAATAATTAAAAAAAAAAATTAAAAATGTGGTTTTCTACATAAGTAAAATTTCTAGTATATAAAACTTTTATTTTTAAAGCCATTTTCTTGTTTCAGTTATAGATGATTATATATACAGGGAATTTTTTTGCCTTCTTTTTAAATCAACTTCTACAAAGTGAGGCAGGTGGAAGTGTGCTGTACAGGGGCCGATCTAGTACATAGCATTTCATTCAGCATTATCCTGCAAGGAGTGCTGTTTTTATTAAAAATAATAATATTGTAGCATCTTTGTGGATGTCTAGCTGAAAAGAATCGGCCATCTAGTATCTTAAGTGTCAGGTTCAATTTCAAGAGGTTTTGCATTCAAGTCAGGATAGCTGGAGACAATAATCTGTGTCCTGGTTTGTTAGTGGCTGGCCCAGCCCTAACCTGTGTTGATCTGTGTATTCAAAAGGAAAATGTTGTAGTCCCTTATGAGCAAAGATTACTGAGAGCAAAAAGGTTTATTCTGCTGCATTATGAGGTACTCCAAACTCTCCTTTGGTTATTTCTCCATTGTCACCTACTTACTCTGCTGCTCAGTATAAATTGTCTAGTAGTTCTGTTGTTTTTCTGATTGATGGTTATGTTTTTCTTTGATCAACCTCTTACTGTGTGGAACATTTTCCTTAAGAACTGTAGGACTTTTTGTTTACAGGTGTGCTCATGCTGCACTACAGAGATACACTGGTTCCTTTCCACCCACTGTGCATCCAGCAGATAATGCCAATCTCATTCATCTACACTGTAGCCCCTTAGTTGTTTGAAGTGTCATGTTCTTGAAGATGTAGAATAATATCAATTGATGCTAGACTTAGGGGAGGTGGCTGCATACGTCCATAGCCTAGTGGAAAGGTCTTTTATTACTGTGAGCTAGTTGTAATGTTAGTGGCCAAGTATGGCATTGACACCATGTGCTGATGCCGGAGTGAATATTATTTTCATGTTAAATCAGTTTTATGCTCACTTTTACTTAATTCTGATCTGGGATGCTTTTCTCAGAGGTAAGTCAAGTGAGTCAGTGAAGTTCAAGGATGTAATGAGTCTTCAGCCTTGTGACAGAAGAAGAAATAATCACAGTGGGATAAATATAAAATCTTAATGATTTGAATGCCTTTCACAATCTTCTTATTTATTCTTTTTTTTAACAATTCAACCTTTTTGACTGTTTTCTATTCAATATCCAACTTCTATAGCTATTATTGAAATTCTAAATCCTATAGGGGTTCTTACCAATGTTCTGTAGGTAATAGATATGATATTATTTAGAGGTTCACTTTTTAATTATGTACTTCAGTGATTAATGATGGTTGTTATAAATTAAAATAATTGTTATTATTAAAATTATATTGTAGACATACAATTTACATATATTTTAATATAATTTAATTATTTGTAATTTAGTTACTTGTTATTAAAGCATGGTTAATGAAGTGTTTAGTAGTGGCTAGATATGTGGTTATGTCTTGGTTTGAAAGACAGATGTCTGCTGAGGAAGGCAGGAGCCTCCCTTGAAATGGAAAATGCAACTCACTTCCTTCCAAATTATGATCATTTTGAAATTAAGGGGCCTTCAGGCAAAAATATGGGGAATAGGAATAACAGTTCTTTACATATATATATATATATATATATATATATATATATATATATATATATATATATATAAAACACAAGGCAGAAAAAAAACAAACAACCCACTGGTTTACACTGACAGAGCCAGAAATACAACCCGACACCCTGTTAGGGTGGCAGTACCAGTCCGGTAAGATGGTGGCTGCAGTCCTCCTGAAGTGATGGATGTAGTTCTATTGAAGCAGCAATCGTGTAAAAGGGTCTGGTCTTCCTCCGAAGGTCCAGTGGTAGGTAGGTAGCTCTTGTCCTCTGGAACTCCCGTGGGGGAAAAAACTCCTCTGGGAATCCAGTGGAAGAAGGCTGCTAGGGTGTTGGAGATCTCATTTTTTATTTGGCATGGACTGCTTGGCTCCTTCCCCCCGGGCGGAGCATCTCACAATGGGATGGGGAGTCATGAGGCAATTCCTTGATGGGCCATTAACAGGAGGTAGCCCAGGAGCGAGTTCTCGATGGGTCAGGCGATAAGGCATTGTTGTGCCCATTAACAGAAGATAGTCCAGAGAGGGGATGCAGGGAGCACCGCCCCACCTGGTCTCAACAGCTCCTGAAGATGGTAATAGAATGCTTTTTTTGGGGCACATCTTACACTGTAATTTAGGACAGGTTAGGACAATGCTAACTCTCAAGAACAAAGTTTTTTTTATAGTCGTTAGTTGGCAGGCAATATACATCATGATCGTGTGGCAGACAATGAACATTCAAGTCTCTACAGGTAAAATATTGCAAGTATAAATTCAAGTGAGATAGGATAATTTGTAAAGAAAATGGTGTGATCCCAGCTTTTATTTTCTATTAAATTCCATATTAACATTGAGTTCGGATTCTTCTGCGTTGTGTCACTTTCCTTCCTATTGTGGGCAAAGTCTAGATATCAGCACAGTACAAGCAGAGACATGTAGAAAATACAACCAAACCACGATAGGTTGGATTCTCTCATGCTCACTCTTAGCTTGTAAAATCATCTAAAGAAAATGATATACAATTGCCTGCAGGATGGATCATATAAGAAATATGTTGCATTCAGTGGAAAATAGCAAATGAGGCATAGATTCGGAGAAACAGCATCTCTAGGAAAACATCAGCCACCTACTGGCCTAGGCACTGGTTCTAGTCTACTCTGGATAAAAATTTTCCCTATCTGTTCTTAGTGATTTGGTAATATTGGCCTATTAGTGCAAGTATTTGCACTTGAAACTCCCTGAGAATTTGCTTCTCAGTAGGCAGATAACAGACAGATTTTCCGTCTGACATGAATTTGAAGAGAGGAGTTTTAAATGCTAATCCCTTTACTGGATTTATTCCTGATTCAGCTTTAGTGCTGAATTGATGCTTGCAGTTCTCAGACTTTGTATTTAAACATGATACAATACTGAATAGCTTTTAGTACCGGCATGGGGTGAAACAAGGGATAGTTCTAAGTGGTGTATGGACCTACATGACAGCTATATTTCCAAAAAGCATTTAAAACATCATAGTCTTTGATTTCCATGAATTTTTGTGCCTAAATTTTTAATCTGGTACGGTATGAAATATTCTGTTTGTTGTTATTTCAGCATAAATTTACACCATGTGCAAGGAAACGTTCTCTACACTGAAAAAAATGGCATCACTTCTCTTGGACAGGCATAAATATTTTATGAAGTTTGGCACCCATCTGGTCAGAAAATGGGGTTGTTTGGGTTTTTTTTGCACTTGGATCATAATTGCATATAGACTTTTGTGGTGTGTCATTTTCATAACCGGTTTTTAATAATTAATATATCTGTATTTATCTGTGTATATCTATTCTTTAAATATTTTCTCTGTGCAATTCAAAAGCTAAAGAAGGTTCAATGGCTAGGATGCGTTATATCATACCATTTGATTAGAACTGAAACATTTGACTCCTTTTCAAGTCTTATTTCATAGTATGCTCATTGTTTCTTTGGCAGTTATGGTGCCTTGTGACTCACAGGAGCAGACAGGCAGAATTGCAAGTCTTTTTTTAAACCAACGTCCTGCAGTATGAGTCAGGCTTTAGATCAGGCCTTTGTCCTTCCTTTGCCTTTGTTCTTACCATTTGTCTTGCCCAGTGGTTACAGACTCTTAGAATAGCATATTCTTGATTTTAGTGCAATTTGTTCCTGATGAATGCCAGGGAAAATTATACAAGATGCTAACTTGTTATTCTTCAGGATATACTGAAACTACTTTGTATTGAGTTGTAATGGGCACTTTGAAAAACAAATCCCATTTCCAACTTGCAGTGCCACCTCTCTGCAAGGTTTGTTTGCTGAGGTGTAACCTCTTATTTCAAGGATCATCTTGATTTTAGTAACATCGTCAGTGAAGTGTCCAATTAGTTTTTTCTCCAAAAATAAAAGAATTAAAAAAGGCATATTTTGAATATGACTTCAGTATCTAAAAGGATTACTCAACTGTAAGATTAAAAAAATAGAAAAATGAGAATGAATAAGTTCTTTTTCTCCCTAGCTGTTTGTTTCCATGAGGTAAGTATGAATATTGTTTATCCTTCCCGTCATGATTTTAGCCTTTCATTAAAAATGGCACCACCATCAGTTTCGTGGGTTAATACTTCCTTTATAAAATATGACGCTTGCAAGGTAATACATTCTGTTTTTACGTAAAGATCTGTTCGTTCACTGCTGGATATATATCTGCTTGTCTTATGGAATGTAACATAGTCATTGCCTGAAGTGTTATAAAGCAACGAAGTTAGTGTTTACATATCTAGTGACTGTTTTCGTTGTTGCTAGTGCCAAGCTTAATGAAAATGGTTTAATATCTTAAGACTTTGAGGCAAATAAAAAATGCAACTACATGCATCTCTTCAAGAACTCAAGTCTGGATTGTAAATTTACCTTTAAATCGTTTACTGAGATTAATGAGTGGTAAGTGCTTGGCAGAATCAACACTAAATTGTTCTGGTTTTATCATAACCCATAGACAATGCTACAAAGCTGTACCAAAAAAGTAGTTGGCCAACCTGTATAGTTTTCATATTCAGGCACACCCATTGTGGGTTTTTTTTTCTATGAATAATACTTTTACCCTTTTTGAAATGGGACCAATGAAAATTTTATGGGATATTTCTTGTAGAACGATGTCTTTTACGCTGTAGTTTCAGAAGTAGCAACCTGAAAGAGAGGAAAGATAACATGTTGAACATTCCATGTTGCCTTACTGTATAATAAATTAAGAAATCATTTCCAAGGAGAGGATGGTCATTGGATATATCAAAGTTATTTTTCTCTACAGCAGGTTTCTCCTTGGCAGGTTTCCTTTTGTTTCAATGTGTTTTCTAGATTGTGGTTTTGGGTACAACTTAAGCAAATAATATCCTACAAAAGAACAGCAAATCAGTCATCCCTGTGCTTTAGAGGACAATAATTTGGTACCATCTCCTACCCAATACATTGGTTGTCTATGCCAAAGATCTGTTCTTTCCTTGCCCTTTTGCAAGATGATATAGCAAGCACCTAGTTGCTGCGTAGCCAAAGGTAAAGCGGAGCTCAGCTGCTGAGAAGTCTTGCTTTCTTCTCCTGCATATTTGAGAGTAATAGTTTCACATTTGAATGGACTTTGAAAGCAAGTTGTTTAATTGTAGCAATGCTCCCAAAAGTATATCAATCCAATTTATGGCTAATTCAGGGAGGGTCATGGTGTGATATTCTTCAAGGGTACAATTCTGTTGAAAATATGAAAAACGTCACTTGTAACATACTTTAAATAGCTTGTGTTCATTGAAGATACAATACGTTTTCACAAGTCATCCTAGAGCTCCTTAAAACAGAAAGGTTATTGATTAGTTGGAAGTAAATATTGCAGAGTAGACTGCCCACGTCTCAGGTGTTTCTGTTAACAAAGAGTTTAGGAATTTTTAGTCTGCCTCAGGCCAGGAGACTGTCAACTGTGTCCTTCACAAGGGTAGGAAAAAGTACAGAAACACTGAAACAGTGCCATTTTCCTAATGGCATCATCTTCATCTGCTTAATTTGACTTCAGACTTTAACTGCTTATCTGAGCTGGGTGGTGGGATATCTAAAAAGTAGTTTTCTTGACAAGTGAAGAAAAAATAATTTAGCCTATAGAGAAGAGTTTTCTTTAATTTTGTATCTAATATGAAAAAATTTGGCCAAGTAAATAAATGGTAGAGAACTGTACTCTTACTGAATACAATAAGCTGTCTTGCTTAATCAGGTTGTAGAATAAAATGCTAAAAACCATTGCATTGGAAAACAGAAATGTCTACACAGGAAAGTAATACAAACATCTGTGTAGCTCTATCTGATGCAGTAGTGCTTCTCAGCACAATGTGTGGTCATCCTGCTGCTGCTGAAATTTAGATTAATGTTTTTTTAGCTTGTGGAACAGGTTTATTTTAGATTTATTTCCAGTTTTTGTCATTTAATTAATGTTTTCAGATTTTGATATATGCAACAGATTTAGCAGTGCACTGACAGAAAAAGGGAGAAAATTCATAAAAATCTGGCTCTGCTAGGGAGCTGAGAGTGTTAAAGGAATACTGTCAAATTACTAAACCCAAAGTATAGGTTATGTAAACTAAACAGCTTGGCTCTTGCTATTTTTTGCTTGGGTACTGTTTTCCTTCACAGATGTTCCAGGCTTACAAGGTAAATGGATTCTACACCCAAACATTTGCTGTATGAAGTACAAAGTACACTAATGACAGGTTTAAAATTGGATAATAACAAGGTTATAATACTATTCAAGATTACATTTAAAAAAAAGAAAAATAGCATGCCTTATATGGCAAAAAGTAGGACGTTCTTTCAGTTGGAGCTGTACAAGATGTGATTAGTAACATGGATAAGTACTACCTTGTTCAAATCTTTCTAATTTGAGAGGAATGATTCAAGTGTTCACAGATATATTATATGTATGTCTGCGTGTGTACGTAAAGAATCAAAAACTATTCCCACTACACACAGTGAAACTTCACTATTGTGACCCAGTGACTGGGAATATGACCAGTTTGTTTGTAAGTACATAATGTAAAGGTTACAACGTAAAGGAGTCACAGAAGTGGTTTGCCTCTGATCCACTCACTGCATATTGAAATTTGAGATTTATGTGACTGTTCTCCCCATTTCTATATTTGGCACTGACACCGTTTAATAACATTTCCAAAACGCTTTGAGATCCTGTACTTTTCCTATAAGCACATGGTGCCATCTATTTTTGTTTCTGCTTTGCATTGGATTCCAGATGGCATTGGTATGTATTTAGCATATACGTCTTCATGGCTTCTCTGAGGACAAAAAATAGGAATGATAAGAATATTCCTCAAAATGAAGATAGTTTTTTCAAGATTAAGTTTGTATGTTAATGCTCAAAGCAGGAAGTTGACTAAGAAAGCATATCATATATCATGGAAGGTAATATGTCACATTTAGATTTTATTTTAAAGAGCTTTTTCTGAATGAGTGAGATGGTGGCTGACTGAACTAAAATCCATTTTGTGAATATTCACAAGATGAGTCTGCTTGAGAGAAATAGTGCACTTTATTCTTTGTGCAGCTTCTTGATGGCTAAATTGTGGGGTTGTTTTTTTTTCCCTTCAGTAATACAGCTGTCATTAACTGGGATTAGATGAAGGGTTGTTGTGTTTATTTTTGGGGTTTTTTTTATGTCATCTGGGATAAATCCTGTAAGAGTTGACTGATTATATGACCTCTGCCTTCTGCATACTAGCTTTAACTGGAAGATGGATGTGTAAAGTTGCCAAAGAAATTAATACACAGTAAACAATTCTCTTCTACATGAACTACAAGAACTATATTCTTTATGAGAGTACCTGTTCATTCCAAGTGAACAGCGTCGCGTTTGTGGGTTTTGGATCAATGAGTGTGCTGCTTTGGTGTATCTGAAAGAAGCTTATGTGGTAATATCCGGATAGAAGATGGCTTTTAAGCTCTAATACATCACGGATCAGAGGAACATCTGCACTGCCTGCCTGCTTCTGTGATTTGTTTTGTCCATCCAGTTTGTGATACTCAGTCTGTTTTATGAGTTAGAGTTTTGTATTTGAATTAATTCTGTTTGTTTCATGCTAACGGAAATAGACTAGATTATACTGAATTATCTTTTGGTAACAACTTGTAAAGGTGAACTTTGCATTATCTTGTGTCCAGTTGAATAAATCTGCATCCAAACAGAAGTTCTGTTAAAGAAAGAACTCTGAGCTGTCTCTCCATGCTGATACTGAATTAGCAAAAAGAAGGATAAATATATGACTGTCGTTGCTATTAGTGGATGCTGTGACTGAAGACTGGACCACAATACTTATGTGCAGTGCTCGTGAAGCCGAAGATACATAGTCATGATTCCCAGCAAGATTTTAGTCTACCACAACACTTCTGGGGGCACGCGTACAGAAACTTATAAAAGTACTAGAAGGCGTAAAAAATCTCTTGGAGAATTGTACCAAAATGGATATCGTGTCAAAGCTGGACATAATATCCCTGAAAAGGAAGAACAACATACTTTTCGAAACTCCTTGGTGTCTTGTTATAGGGTTGGCTCATACTGGGGTAAGGTCGAACTCTAAACTTTTTCTTCAGAACTATAGTTTGTGATTGTTTCTGGTGTTAGTGTTATTCTCTTCTAAAAAGATATTATATTTAATTTTTCAGTTTCAAAATTATGCTACAGAATTTCACTTGCATTATAGGAAAAATTCCTTCCCAAACTCATGTGCTGTAATGTGATCATGTCTCCCTCATCAAAGGGATTCAGTGTTCATCTAGAATCAAGTGATCCCGTCTTTATTGAAGGAGGGATTGTAATATTCTGCAATGGTGGAGTTATTAAGAAATTATTTTTAAAACTGCTGTCATTATTTTAACAGGTGTAAGAATAAGCTAAGGATGTGCAACAGAGAGGTTTATTAACAAGCATTGTTTGAAATGTGTAGATTCTGAACTTGATGCAGTTTTTCTATCCTGGTTCATATGGTATCGATGTTTTGGGCTGTTTTCCCTGCTCCTACACTTGTGTAGCAGAGGCAGGCAAATGTATCAAAATATTTTGACTGTGTTTCTTCCAAGGAATGGCAGATTCTTTTCCTCCCATGCTACTTTTTGTCTTGATCTTTGAGCTTTCATTTTCAAACCTATGTACAGGGAGTGGAATCTCAGGTTGCTCTGCTACACTGTACGAAGGCATTCAGGATAGAATTATTTTGTATCCTAAAAATTACCCTACCATTATATGTATTTCAGAAAAGGTTCTGATTTCCTCAATATAGAATCTGGTTTGTTCAATCTTCAGTAAACTGTATGGTCTTAATGAAATACAGGGTAGAAGTAGCCATTCATAGGTTTGATAAAGATACCATGCTGATGAATGGGTGAATGGTTCGTCAGGAATAGAAATGCTGTATAGAATCTCTTTGTTCCAGTATTTTGGATATGCTATTGTCAGTAATCAAGAAGAAGCAACTTATGGCAATAAGAAAGGGCTTATGTATCTCATTGATGAGAAATAAAATAATAGTTGATCCCATTGTAGTAGATTGACCTCTCCTGTTGAATGAAGAAATATCCCAATTCCTGTTCCTGTTTTTTAGAAGCTCGTTAAAGACAAATAAGCTCAGTTGTTATCTTTTCCTTCTCTTCCCTTTGTAGATTTAAAATCATAAGTTTCCTTTTTTAGGGGGGTTAGTAACTTATGGGTAATCCAGATTGCTGCTGTATATTAATCCAGTGAAAAGCATCAGTTCAACAGAGAGACTACATAACTCTGACAGACAGGAAAATACCATATTTCAGTACTGTTAAGGCTGTAAAATCAAAGCTCAGTATAATGTTGTTTTTTTTGTTGTAAACTTTATAGAGAAAACAATTTTATTCTGTAATTGTGTTGCTACTGGCACATAGTTTATTGGTCATGTTTATACCACTGTTCTGGTCTGAAGCATCCATTTTGCTGGATCCTTAGTAAGAAGTCAGAAGGCATTAGCTGGAGAGTATATGCACCTCACCTTACAGAACTGAACAAGTATGTAGGGAAACGAATAAAAATACTCATGTTGTATTTTAGATCTAGCCCAGTATTTCAACATAGTATATTGTTTTTTATTGCATAGATCATTGATTTCTGTAATATTTGAGACTGATTTCCGTTTTTTAGGCAGTATTTTGCCTTTTAGTGACACTTCAAAATTGGCCTAGGGTAGACATTTGATCTCTGGGAGTCACCTGTGGTTCTTGGAGGTTTTTTTGGGTTTTTTTGTGGTTTTTTTGTGTGTGTGTGTGTGTGTGTGTTTGGTTGGTTGGTTTTAAACAGACTCCAGGTTGAGCAGTCAGAATCTGAAATAAAATTACAGCACACATGTTATCCAGAAATTTACTAGTAAAAATAATAGAATATATTACCCACATATTTTACATTTTCAGTGTACTTTGGGAATGGTCCATTAGCTGTACAGGCAACACAGGTATTTTCACGGTAAGAAAATAATTCTGTGGTATACTTGGAGGTTCATTTGAATTATCATACCTACAACTCAAATTATTGTACTAGAGGCAGAAACTATTGATTAAAATTGTTTGTCTCATATAGTTAAAGGAGTCTGGTTTGATAATAAAAAAAGTTTTATCTGGTCTAGAAATCTATGAATCTCTTAGCTGTATCTTGGGTATTGCAGCTGAAATAAACACAGCTCAGAAGCCTACTTTAGTCATCCATTTAGAAGCACTGGACTGACAACCTCAAGAGGCCCTTCATTTTATTTGTATGTTTTTCCTGTGATTAGAGAGATTTTCCAGGTAAATTAAATCTTTTGATAATTATTTTTGGTATAAATTGGATTATAGAAGGCTACTTCCTATTCCAGTCAGATCCTGTAAGAAAATTCTGATAAAAAATCTCTTCCCAAGAAAAAGGTGAGTGACATGATGGAAACAAAACAGGAAGTACTTCCTGAGCATTCCATTTAGCAGCTTGCAATTAACTTTAGCAGTCATGATCCTGTGAAATGTGCAAACTTACCATAAACTTTACTGTAGTACCTAAGAAACCCTATCTCAACTACTGATTTTGTCATTTAAATGTAAAACAGTTTTGTAGATATTTTGTATTAAAAGAAATAATTCTTCCCCAGATGTATCAGTTACATTCCCAAATATTGCTAAGGAGAGAGATGTACCCATTTGTGTATGTGGCTGAGACAGCTTTGGGAGAATGGGAATTTTTGTTAGTGCTCTTCTAGAGTTTTGCTTACTATTCTTGATGCATAAACAAACATCAAAAATTTCTATTCTTGGTGAATTGGTGGGCCTGAAAGAGATAACATCATCTTCGTTGTCAAAATTGTTTTGAAAACAGAGAGTATAGAATGGGGCATTTTGTTACTGATTACATGTAAATCGTTTTCAGAGAAAGGCTATTGTTTATGAACGCTGTCAATAATTACTCTTGGGTTAGACCCATCAAAATCTTTTCTGTTTAGCTTGTTTTAATTTTGATCTTATGTGGATTCGTA
Organism: Leptosomus discolor; assembly: GCF_034619465.1. NCBI lineage: Eukaryota > Metazoa > Chordata > Aves > Leptosomiformes > Leptosomidae > Leptosomus > Leptosomus discolor. The sequence goes on along the minus strand of NC_141396.1, from coordinate 26,379,529 downwards.
GTAAGCTACCTACTGAATAATGTAGGCCGTTTTTAGTTTGACAGCTGTCTCATTGCAACAAGGTTGTTGCTGTGAGTACTACTGTGTCATCAGTTTATGGATGTGTGTATGATTGCAAGCACGCTTCCACATGTCATTAATACCAGCACTGGAATGAAGTGCTTTGTGGACTTCTCCTCTGGGAATTATTCATTTGATTCATCATCTGCTTGCTAAGTTCAAGGTGATACAAATTATCATACATTTAGGGGCAGACTCATTTCATCTGAGTTTTATGCTTACAGCTTATTCTCAGCAGCATTTTTTTGTAGTCTACTTGAAGAATAAGGCTAAAATCTCTGAATTAGGTGCAGTCTTTCAAAATGAACATAATTTACTAGAAAGTCAGTTAATGCTATTAAATGTTTTAGAGTGCCAAAGTGGTTCATTCAAAGACAGCGCCTCTTACCTTTTTCATGATAGAGCTTTAGAAATAACTGTTCAAGAATGGCAATTCCCCTTTCTCTGTTGTTTCATTTCAGGTAGTATTAGCGGGTGTTGCCCATAGATCACACAAAGTCTTCACATGGTATAACCTGCTGGGGAGTTGTGCACACAAGTGCATTGTACTGTGTAATTTGTCCCTACTGTATAGAGTTGTTTCAGCTGACTGACTATTTGTGTTAAATGTGTTATGGGGGGTAAACACTGCAGGCATAGCGGGTTTCACTTGCAAACACTGCACTAACTGTGATGCTTGTATGCTCAGCCTCTGAGAGCAAGATACTATGAGTACCTGGAAACAAGGTTACCCAAACCTACCAGCTGCAGCCCTGACGTTGTCCAGTCCTTTTATGTGTTTTGTTCAGATCACTTTTCAGAGTTCTTTTTTACACTGTTCTGAAATACACATCTCTTGGCAGTCAGGTGAAGTCCCTGGAGACTGGAAAAAGGGAAATTGCACCTATTTTTAAAAAGAGTAGAAAGGAGCAGCCCGGGAATGACCGACCTGTCAGCCTCGCCTCTATGCCTAGGAAGATCATGGAACAGATCCTCCTAGAATCCATGCTAAGGCACGTGGAGGACAGGGAGATGATTCAGTTTAGCCAGTGTGGCTTCACCAAGGGCAAGTCCTGCCTGACCAACCTAATGGCCTTCTATGATGGAGTGACTTAATCAGTGGACAAGGGAAGAGCTATGGAGTCATCTCTGTGGACTTCTGTAAGGCCTTTGACACAGACCCCTACAACATCCTTCTCTCTAAATTTGAAACATAGGGATTTGGTTGGTGGACTGTTTAGCGGGTGAGGAAATGATTGGATGGTCACATCCAGAGGTTAGTGGTCAATAACTCAATGTCCAGATGGAGACTGGTGACAAGTGGCATCCCTCAGGGGTCCGTATTGGGACCAGTACTGTTTAATGTCTTCATTAATGACGTAAGACAGTGGGATCAAGTGCAGCTTCATCAGTTTTGCAGATAGCACCAAGCTGAGTGGTGCAGTTGACAAGCTTGAGGGACGGGATGCCATCCCGAGAGACCTGGACAAGCTTGAGAAGTGGGCCTGTGTGAACCTCATGAGGTTCAATAGGGCCAAGTGCAAGATCCTGCACCTGGCTTAGGGCAACCCCCAGTATCAATACAGGCAGGTGGATGAAAGGATTGAGAGCAACCTTGTGGAGAATGACTGGTGGATGAAAAGCTGGACATGAGCTGGCAATGTGCACTCACAGCCCAGAAGGCCAACTGTATCCTGGGCTGCATCAAAAGCAGCATGGCCAGTAGGTCAAGGGAGGTGATTCTACCCCTGTACTCTGCTCTGGTGAGACCCCACCTCCATTAGTGCCTCCAGCTCTGGAGTCCTCATCACAGGAAAGACACGGACCTGTTGGAGCGGGTCCAGAGGAGGGCCACAAAAATGATCGGGGCTGGAGCACCTCTCCTATGAGGACAGGCTGAGAGATTTGGGAATGTTCAGCCTGGAGAAGAGAAGGCTCTGGGGAGATCTTATTGCGGCCTTCCAATGCTTAAAGGGGGCCTACAGGAAAGATGCGGAGCGACTCTTTATCAGGGCCTGTTGTGATGGGACAAGGATTAATGTTTGCAAACTAAAAGAGGGTAGATTTAGACTGGATATAAGGAAGAATTTTTTTACAATAAAGGTGGTGAAACACTGGATCAGGTTGCCTGGAGAGGTGGTGGATGTCTCATCCTTGGAATCATTCAAGAAGAGGTTGGATAGGGCTCTGAGCAACCTGATGTAGCTAAAGATGTCCTTGCTTACTGCAGGGGGGTTGGACTAAATGACCTTTAAAGGTCCCTTTCAACCAAAACTATTCTAGGATTCTATGAAAATCATATAAAATGACATGTATACAGTAATCTGATAACAGATCTGGGTCTTCAAAAGCATAGAAAACTGGAAGGAATTCAGTTGCCATCGTGATAAAGAAAACTGATTTTCATTTCATTTTTGTTCTTCATGTTTCAACCACACAAATCGGGTGATACACTGACATTTCTGAAGATAAAAATTTGATCATTTCTATATAATAATTCCTTTATCTATAAAACACAGCCACACAAGTAATGTCCTAGACAAGATACAGAGGTTACAAGGTGATTGTAACCTTTTACAATTACAAGCCAGTTCTATTTTAGTTCAAGTGAACTGTTCAAGCGAACTCTCTGCTGCTTTTTTCTTTTTTTTAATTATGTTGTCTGATGAGAATTCTTTAAAATAACGTAGTCTGTAGCAAATGCAGAAGTTAATCCATAATGATTTTCTTCTTTTACAAAAAGTACATTGAAGCCGTAGTCTTTTTGTTCTACCATTTGATGTTTCAGACACTAAAATTTATCTTAAGCATTGTAAGAGTTTGGGGTTAGAGGTTTTATTGCTAACTTTGATGTTTCTCAGGCTTCTTTTTGAAACATTGCAGTGGGTAACTTGGCTGTCTCATTAACTTCATGCTAAACACAAAACATTTGAAAGGAAGGATTTTTCTCCCACGAGCTATTTTTTGGAAAGTTCTTAGGGAGTGGAGTGGGGGAGGTAGCTGGATGGAACAGACTTGAGAAAGTTTAGGGTTGCTAGTAAAGGTCTTCTCCATCCCTGTCCAGCACATCATTTTGGACACGAGTAGCAGTTGTGAAAACTACTGCAAGTGGAGCAGAGGGACATGTCTCTCTGTTTCAGCACTATGATGCAAAATGATCATCCTCTAGTTGCAAATGAATCTGAAGTTTATAACTCTTAAGCATGATTTTATTGCTTTTTATCTAGGTCTCCAAATCGAGTTTTCAAGATGTACTTAATCTTCAGAGTTCTCCATAGTCAGTAACTAAAAAGAAACTTTATATCCATGTAATAGACAGGAGTGATTTTCTACTTTAAGGCTACTTAACAAGGCAATTTAATGAGGCTATGTATAAGCCTTAGCAAGAGTAAAAATTTTATTTAAATTTTTTCTGAGAATACTGCAGAAATAAAGCCTTGATTTAAACACATCTGGCCACATGCATCTTTGCTCTTGAAGGGAAGCATTCGACTCACTGAGATGATTACCAGGTGACAAGATTGTGACCAGGTTTATAAGTTTGCCAGGACCAGTCTTTCCTTAAGTTTCTAGAAGTAAAAACTGGTATATAGCACTGAAATTGGGTAAAATAAATGTCAATAAAGAGAATGTATGAGAAGAATCTGCCCTGAACCTAACTGCAATAGTCACAATACCATGTTATACAATTTTTATGTAACTCCTGGCTGCACTATCTAATAAAAATTATCTGCAGAGCCTTATTTTAATTTTGTAAGCTATGTATATATATAATACACAATGTATTTTTATTCATATGACAAAGATCTGCAGCCAAATTATTTACTATCAGCGTAAGTATCTTTTAATAATTTAAGCCCTTAATCTTCTATGGTATTTTCTCTTGCACACACTCTCTTTTTATATGTCTCACTGTCTTTGTAGTTGTCTGGGAATTGCTATTCACGCAACCTGATTTCAACACAAAATGCTATTTCTTTGTAAAAATAGTTACTTCTTTAATAGCCAAATTGTAACCTGTTCCTATTGTCATAGTCTGATGGAAAGAATTATAGTAGATTTGACATTTTTAGGAGAGAATGTGTTATTTCTCTGTTCTCGTGCTTGAGATTTTTGAAATTAGGGTGGAGATAGGAAGCATTATTACAATAAAAGATTTTACGTCATTAAGATTTACCAATTTAATCAGGCATATACACAGTCTACTTTATCCAGGTTATCAGATCTCTTGCCCATAATCTCTTATTTTTTTACTAAGCAATGTGGGAGCTTGGAGGACTGAGGAGTTTCAGATCTGTATGTGTCTTTGACAGCCTGGAAAAGAAGGGCATATGCACTAGAACAACCAACAGAACCTTAGTGAGGTTTTTTCCCCTTAGCTTTCAGCTTGTGCGTCTCCTCCCATGGCTTCCTACATAAACTAAGGCTTTCTGTTAGGATACTTCAGTTATTAAGGAAATAAGTTTAAAACAATTTGAAAAAGACCTGGTAAGGATCTTGGAACTGTTAAATATGGAAGAACATATCAAAGGTATTTGGTGTTTTGTATGCTACTTATGTTGATTTAATTGATCACTGCCATTTCATCGTTACAAGTGAAATGTTGTTATAGATTGAATTATTCTTTACTAGAGCTGCCTTTTTTTTTTTTTTTTTTACTGCAGGTTTAAGATTTTTAAGAGCCCTTAGACTGATACAGTTTTCAGAAATTTTGCAGTTTCTGAATATCCTTAAAACAAGGTAAGACCATTTCTTACACACTGAGTTAGTTGCATTGGTGGCAGAACATAAAAGCCTTACATTTGTGGTCCTAGTAAGATGTGATTTTCTTTTCTGGAAAAAACCCACTTGTTATGTATTCTTTAAGGCTTTTTCTGCTGATGAATGATTTATCCGTGTCAGTATCTTTCACTATGCAATCAGCGGATTTTACTTGATGTGTTGTTACATTTGAAATATCTGAGCAAGACTGTGTGCTGATAAATTAAAAGCTGAATGAGTTACAAAGCTCTGCACTGATTGAACATTGCTTCTTTCCACATAATCATTCCATATTCTGCTGCCTTGGAAAAATAGAAATCAAAATTCATTGAATAGAATGCAGTTAAAGGGTACTTTGAGAAATAATTATTGTGGCTCTATTTCAGATTTTTTTAACTCAGCTTCATTCTTCACATCAAAAACATTAAAAATTAGTTTTACACTGAGCTATCTTTATAATGTGCTCATTGTCATTAGCATTTATTTCAAAGAATAATTAAAGTAACCTTCTGGCTTTCACCAGTTCTTTGGGCTATTGATACATGAAAGTTGTTCAGAAGCAGCACAACTTTGAACAAAAAATCACTTTGAAGGAAAAAAAGGAACCTTCCCATGCCTTGCTGTTGAAGACCCATTGTCTTTCATCATTCCCTAAAATGCTTCAGGTGAAGTATTGGAACCAGCTTCCAATAGTTACAGTAAACTCAGTTCCATTCTGAAATCCTGTGCTCTCTCCATCAGTTCATGGTGCATATGTGAGGGCTTTATATGCTTTTTACTTGCTGTGTTAATTAGTACTGGTGGGGAAATAGATCCCTGAGAGTTGTATACACTCCTGGTAAACAGCTGTTTCTTCAACCCTTAACCTTGAAACTGTTCTCTCTGCTGTAAATTCTCACACTATCTGTCTTTAGCTGTATGACTGTAAGAAATGCGGTTCTTGTCAAATAAAGAAATCAAAGATTGTGCAGTGAAGATGTAGTCCAGTATCTTAGAATACTACCAGTATGGTAAAGGAGAGTAATTTGTGCAGGAGCTCAGAATATCCAATGAGATTGCGTTTAACACACAGAATCACCTCACCAAAGGTTACAGAGAAGCCCTGTAAACTCAAAGTATTTGGGTAAAGGCTAAAAGCCCCTTCAGGAGTAGTGGATTTGTAAACTTCCAGATTCATAAATAAAAAGATACTGCATTAATCACATTCAGTGTATTCAGAGCTGGCTTATTCAAGATTGACCTGTTCATTTTAATAGCATTTCTCTGGTGCAAAATTTACTCTTAGATTAGGTATCATAAACTCTGTGATTATTTATATGAATTTCCAAATATCTGTAAACCTCAAACGTCAATTATCAGCCTGTAAAGCAAAGCTTCCTTATATGACTGAGTTTACTCAGCTGATTGATCCCCAGCTAGCTAATACTAGCTATTTAACTTAAAAAACTGTCAGTGCCTCAAAACAGTTTGTTATATCTCTCCTTGTTGCTGATTCTTCAGTAGAAAGATATATCTGCTCTCTTTTGTGTCTTAATAACCTGAAATGAACTAAATAATTTGGAATACTGTCAATGTTCACAAAACATCATTTTGTAAAACGGATGAGTTAAATTAAAACAAATGAACAGAATACCATTTATTTTAGAAAATTTTTTAGTTATACCTGACATAATTTTGACCATGTGAGTGCCTTGGGTTTTATTTATTGTCTTGGATTAATTTAGTTTTTAGAAAACAAAAATTTAGAAAATTCATTTATTACTGCTACTGCTAACTTCAATGAGAAATTTTCAGATTTTCAGCATGTTCTTAAGTAGCATCACAAACAAGAACTATGGCTCATGTCGTGGGTACACCTTCTTCTGGTACAGTACCAAAATACTTGTTAACTGTGAATTTCTATTTCTGCATTATTAATCTTTCTCAAAAAAAGAAAAAAAAAAAGAAAAAAGTACAGTGTGCTGAACACTGGTTAATGGACAATTTTTAGTAATTTTGTGAGAGTTAGAACAATTGAACTAGTAGTCTCAATAAATTTAATGAAATATAATTTATTTCCTTAAATTCAAGCAGTGATTTCAAGTACATACAGTAGCCTTAAACTGATACTATTACCTTAAACTCTTATACTGTATTGTATACTTTTGACCAGCTACTGCAATGTTGTTTGCTCAGGGATGATTAAAAAACTTCTGGAATTAAGATATTGTAGCATTTCTTTAATCCACTTTTTTAATGAAAATTTCGACAGAATCATTTGTGAATTTGGAGACCAAGGATTAATGACAAAACTTGAATTGTTGAACTGAGATAGCAAATTCAGTATATTGTTACTAGCTCTGAAATGATAGTATGCCAAAAAAACCACTAACACTTTTTATTATTTAAAAATCCTGCAAAAGATAAAAGTGTTCTCTGCTTGAGATGATATGTATTTATATGAAAAAATACGGAACTAATTCGACTAGAGGGATTTCAGTGTGCTTGGTATTAATAACAGGTTAACTACTGACAAGATAAAGGGCACTGCTATGTTTTCAATATTGGTACAATTAAAGAAGAAATTCTGTCCTCCTTTTCTTCTTTTCCCCAGTAAAGGAAAAGTTTAACCTATTACTCCTGGAATTAGTGACTGAGACATGAGGTTTAAAGGAGCATATATTATTGACACAATGGGCAGAAGGGCCATTCCAAACAGTGGAATCCAAAGGAATAAGCTAAATGATGCAAAAATAGAGTCAGTGAGGAGACTAGCATAGTAGTGTGGGAGTGTTAGGTAATTATTGGAATATCTGAAAAATTATTAATTGTATTTGAAAAGAACCAGTAAGGCGAAGCAAAATTTTACAGTGGTGTATTAAAAGACCATACTCTGCCTATTTGTTTCCTGATTTATTTGTTCCCATAGTCTGAAATTAAACTTATTTTACTCAATTTTTTTTTCCTGTGTTTTATGAAATAGAATTAATTGTGTGGTGTTTAGTTGAAAATTTGTCTCCTTCACTTCACTCTTTTCTAATATTTTTCAACAAAACTGCAGAGGCTTAGGCAGGGCTCACAATAAGGGATTTTGCACAGATGTTGGAAAGAGCTTAAAGAGGCAGAAAATGTTTGTGACTAATCCTTCATCTATATTTAGACTCTGGCAGAAACACAGGGAGTATTTCAGAGAGGAGAGATAAGGTACAATGTTTAATAAATCTGCAAAAATAAAATGTACCCAAAAAGTCGTGTAAATAGTTATTCTTAATGGCTGCTGTCATTTACTTGTATTACAGTAATATGTGGAGACTAACTGACGCATTATTGTCTCAGGAGCCTCTCCTGTTCTAAGTTCAGGTGAAGGATGATATTTAGCCTTTCATAATGGCGGTTTGCATCAGCAAATTGGTTTGTGTCCTGTGCTATGTCTGAATGTTATCACCAACAAAATATGAACCTTAATCAACCATACCTTAAGAAAGAGAGAAATAGGGAATATGGTTGATGTAGGTGAACTGGTATATTATTTATTGCTTGCATATTATTTATTTTTGAGTATGGTGTTCATTACAGCATCTGGCATATTACCCAGTTGTATTACCCACAGATGCCCACTTTGCTAACTCTTAAAAATATTTTTAATGGAGCTGGTCTGATTAATTTTTCAGGTTCATTTCTCCACTTTGTTCAGAAAGTAATGCCTTTTTATTGTCCTTAAAGCAGTTATAAACAGAAATACTAATTAATTCTACTGTGAAACTACTACTGCTAACACTGATAGTGAATTTTTCCCGATTTTTATTCTTTTGGAATGTATTGCTTTAGGAATGACAGTGATTTTTCTGAGGTATTATTCTTTCTTAGAAATGATTTCAAAAACAAAGGAGAGCTATTTCCAATACAGTTCCATGGATGGGTAAGATTATTTAAGCATAGTATTACATGGACTTTGCTTCCTTGTGTATTTGTTGAGTATCCTTAGCTTTTGAAATCATAGTGATTTTTATAAAAGAGAGAGCAAGCTTTACTTATATTTCTTCCACAAACTTGTAAGTATGAACTGAGTGCTTCAAAATCACTTCTGACTACAATATGGAACATACATTTTTAGAAAAATGTGAATGTGAAGAATGAAATACTCTGGCTCTGTATGAATTTCCAGAAAGTCCATAGGCATTCATGCAAGCAGAATAATATGAAAATTACTTAGGGATTTACACAGGAAATATAAAGTACCAAAGTTATTTAATTTGGGTGTCATAATTTTTTTTCACAAAAGCAGCATGACATTTACAGATTGGCTGCAATATTTCATTGATTGTTTACTATAATGGTAGGGAAGTAGTCTTACCCTGTGGTCACATATGCAAGTGTTAACATGTGGTAAGTATGCAACAAAACCATCCTCTTGCTGTTAATTTTTGAAAGCCTCCACAGGTCTGGGGTCAAAAGCACAATGGATATAGAAGCAGCATATGAAAAACTAAATAATTCAAAAAATCAGTCAATTGTTTGTATAAATGCAGTGTTCAGCAGCTAATGTTGATGGACATGCTCAGTTTAATTCATTGACCCTGCATGGCTATATTCCAGGGTACCAGAATATTTACATGTAAATAATTGCTGAGGTGTATAGCAATGAAAAATGGAAAGGCGAGTGTACTGAGAGGCAGCCAAATTATTTGTGAAAAAGCATTATTTACTTCTGTTTGTTTGATTATGAGTACAGATGTAGCTAAGGTTTCCATTTGTCTTTCTGCTGCCAAATGCATTGGAATTTTTCTTTCAAGCTATCTAAATTATGCAAATCTGAACTCTGCAAAGACAAAATATTTTGCATAGGCTTTTGAATAAGTTTTTTAGGGAGCCTGTCTCTCTTCAGAAATCATCTTCAGACCTTTTCAGTCTATGTAGTTGTACACAGGTACATATTAAAAATGTGTGATAAATTCTGGTCTAAGTTTCTATTTGTTGTTGGGTTTTGTTTATTTTCAGTAATTCCATCAAGCTAGTGAATCTGTGCTCTATATTTATCAGCACGTGGCTGACAGCGGCTGGGTTCATACATTTGGTAAGTATATTTGAAAATACTTCATTGAGTTTTTCTCATGGATCATCTGCTCTCTGAGCTACTTTATTACCTGAAATTGCCTTGCTCTGGATAATCCCTTAACACATCTATAGAGTACAATAAAAAGAGACATCACAGTTTCCAAAATTTTAGGCCTTCTTCTCAAAACTAATTTTGAATAGTAAGGAATACATCATTAACCTCAGCAATAAGAGACTTGGACTGATGCAACTTGTTGAACGATTACAAGTGATCGGTAGGTGGCAATGTTTCCTAAATAACCACCCGGAGCGCTTCCTGGAAGGGGTTGGCAGAGCTGAAATACTGGGGTCCTGGGAAATCAATGGTTGTGCCAGAAGAAAGCAGTTCTGTATTTCCATGAGAAGTAACGGGATTGCTAACGTTCCAGCTAGCAATTTTTTAGAGATTCTTTCCTTCTCTTTTGTTTTTAAATTTCAAATATTTTTGTGTAGCTTTCAATCACTGTCAACATAGATTTTTTTTTTGTAGCAGGTTTTTATTCCACACGTAACAGTATGTGAAAAATGTAAGATAGTATAGAAGTACATATACGTTCATAAAAGGGAATAAGCTTATATATGATAGGTACATATCAATTGTGTATTTTAAACTAATTGCTTTTACTGATTTGTTCGGTAAATATAATCCAATATGGTTAAGTGTTTGACCTTTAAGTACATTTTATGATCAACTTAGAATCAGGAAAATTTCAAGCTGCTAGTGGTAATAATTTGTTCAGAAATGGTTTTGGAATATTATAATTTAATGATATTGATGTTAGTACAGAGCAATTTAGTTGAATTCACATGAATTACTTTGAACTGCATCCAGCTATATAAGGTTAAATTCTTGTAGTACCAGACAGAAATTTAGTTTTCACTCTTACAAAGATGCACTGAAATTTTGGATATTTTCTTTTATGACCTACTTCTCATTCATGGCTGAGCACACTTTTACACTCCTCTGGACAAATATAGCATTTTTATCATAGAAATATTAGCTTTTACTTAAAAAAAAGAAATCTTTTTAAAATTACATCAGGAGGGAGGGAATGCCATTTTCTAGTGCTTGGAATTTGGTGGTGCTTTTTAGCATGAGTTTCTCTATTCTACTGTAGGAAAAATTTTTTACTGTGGAACAAATTTTAAGAGTCCATCCTCCTTTCCCGCTGATAAATTTATAACTTTGTCACATACAATAGCTGGCTTGGTAAAGTAATAGTGTACCACTAAATATGTCACTAATGCTTTTAATAGCTACATAATGCATTAAAACAAAAAACAAACAAACAAACAAGTATAAATGCACTACGAGCAAGAAATACTGTGAAAAAGTTCTGTACAAATTGCTATAAAATGAACTTACTTAGCTGTATTAATAAGTTACATTATTTAGTGATGAATGGAAAAGATTATTTCCATAAATAGTATGAGTCGCAAGGCCATGCATATTGGCAAAAGAACTGTAATGCTGTGATTGTGACAGGGTTACATTCTGTATTAGTTCAAAATAAATCATAGGAAAGGATCCAGGGTTCATATTATATGCCAAATTATATATATATATATATATACACACACACACACACGTGTGCACATGCATATTTCAGTAATCTGTGGTATAACTCTTAATTCATTATATGTTTTCTTATACGTTTTAGGTGGAGAACTCAGGGGATCCATGGGAAAATTTCCAAAATAATCAACCGCTAACATATTGGGAATGTGTTTATTTACTTATGGTTACAATGTCCACTGTTGGCTATGGAGATGTTTATGCAAAAACAACCCTTGGTCGCCTTTTCATGGTCTTCTTCATCCTTGGGGGATTGGTATAAAATTTTTTATTATTATTGTTCCAGCTACCTTAATACTTGATCCTGTATATCTTAATGCTGTAATTGAAGAAATCATAATAATATCTGGTTTAGTGAATTAAAATTAATGATAAAACTTTTAAATATGTTTAATACACCCCGTTTTTTTTCTATAGATAAATATTTTGGCAGAGCGTGTCAGATTAGTCCTGTGTAGTAGATTCAGAATTTTTCTAATCTATTGAAATGAGTAATGCATGTGAATACATGAAGTGCCTTAGTATTCCAATTTATATGTTATTTGTAGTCCTTTACTTTTTAGTGACTGATGGTAGTGCATTTTTTTTGAGGCTGCTATTGATACTTAAAGGCACTTTGCGGTTTCAGAAGTCCTACCCACCCTTTTGTGTTCCTTCCCAGAATTCCAACAAACACTGTGGCTTTGGACTGCCTTAAAGAGCAGCTTGCCTCATCCAGATAATGGCAAACCACATCATCTTTAATTTCAGACACCCTTTCATGTCATGTAGCACAATTTTGACTCACAATTTTTCACGTGGTCATACCCAGTATCTTTTTATATCAGCAAATTCTCTTGTTCTTTGTCCTGTATGTACATAGCACCAAAGTTACTAATTGTCTTATATCAACTTTTCTATTATTTATCAGTGTTAGTAATATTATAGGACCTGTTGCAATGTTACCCTCTAAACCAGCAAGATTTATTTTAATATTTACACTGTGCAAGGTAAGTGCTTCATGGATGACTCTCAGTATATATTGTGCACATACATACATATGTATATTGTTACTCTCATACATTGATTTCACATATACATACATCTTACAGAGGTGATATGTATATAACTAATGTTATGAATGCTATATATGAGACACACAGAGATGCATATATATGAGTATATATATATATGAGCATAAATATATGCATTCCCATCTATGTTTATTGTCATATGAAGACAAAGACCATATCAACTGGCAGTAGCTCTTTGAAGTATCCAGCCACAAGGAAGATGTTTGTTGGACAAAACATGGCAGAATAATTTTTGTTTTCTCCTCAAAACCTTTTTTCTATCACATGTTATTCCAATCATTTTAAAAACATAGACTTTTGGAAAAGAATTTTTTTGGGGGCGGGGGGGTGACCTTTTTTGTTTCTTGGCAGGAGGAATAACCCCTAATTCCATCTTGTTTTTGTCTTCTTTTGAATCCTAACAAAGGGGGAAAAAAGTCTGTCTTTTAAAATAGAAATGTAACAGTGATGATAATACTTGTTTTTGTTTTTTTTTGCAGTGGCGTTTGATAGGTTTTTTCCCCTCCCCTCTTCAGGAAGAATGAAACATAATGTATTTTATGTTTAGATACCAGTTTGAATTAATTTTGTTCTTTTTTTGTTTTCTGTGCCTATTTTTCCTCTTTTGACCATTTTCTTAAGTTATAAGGTGTGCACCTTCTCCAAGACCAACTTTTACATTGAGTCCTCCTGTTTTGTTTGATAAGAACTTTTACATTTTTTTAAATTTTCTTTTTTTTTAAAACAACTTCATAGATCAAATTCTTTTGCATTTTCAGATCTTAAAGATACATATCTTCTGAAAATATTCATCATCCCCCTTTCTTTGGCCTCTCTTTTTAGTCTTTTCTTCTGTCTCCTATCTTCTTCTTAGGCCATGTTTGCCAGCTACGTCCCTGAAATCATAGAGTTAATAGGAAACCGCAAGAAATATGGTGGTTCCTATAGTGCGGTTAGTGGAAGAAAGTAAGTATCCCAAGAGGCTCTGCTGCCTCTGCTGCAGTAGAACACTCTCTGCATGCCATTTTCTTTTTTTTTTTTTGTGTTCTTGTTTCATGCATGTAGGCAATGTTTGCTCGCTACGTGCCAGAAATTGCTGCTCTCATCCTTAATCGGAAGAAATACGGCGGGACTTTTAACTCAACCCGAGGCAGAAAGTAAGTCAAAAAAGACCAGGTTTGGTTGTGTGACTTTAAAGAGCCACTGAAGGTGGTAATAGCTGACTTGCAGCTTATAAGGCTGTATTCCTTGACATCAGATATTACCACTGGAGAGTTGTCACACTATAGTTAGACACCTGGGCTATGCTATGGTACAAGTCACAACATTTTGTCACTCCTTCAAGAGAACCTGCGTACCACTAGGACTACACTGGCATATCTTGTAAAAAAATGCTTCTATTGCATATGCAGTTAGTTTCTGTAACAAGGTTGACTTGTCACTTCACAGTTTTTGGCATCAGATTATCATGTGGTCACCTCTTAACTAAGTGGCAATGATAATTCACATGATTTTCCAGCAACTCCGTTCTTTAGAAAACTTGGGTTTACTGGAATGCAAAATATGAGATTTATGTTAATCAGGTTATTCCATTAGACTGACTATATCAGAAGTCTGATAGTGCTGTTTCTCATTGTTCAAACAGCAGATTCAGATCTCATGCAACTCCTCTTGACTTCATATGAGTATTGCAAACATTCATGACTTTCGGATCTGTGACCAGGGATTTTAAAGTGATTCTCTTCCACACACTGTGTAAAACCTACCTGAAGAAGAGGAAGTAGCAGCCTCAGTATTGATATAGTATGGAAAAAAAGCCAAAACCATAAAAAATACAATTTTTACCTGGTAGCAAAAGTTAAATTTTACTGGACCACATTAGTTCATTACATTTCTATTGAAAGCCTGCTTGTTTTCTTGACCAAGTTAAAACCAGCTCTTTCTGGCATTCCCAGCATCTAGACCTGCTGGGATATAGCCTCTAAGGAACTAGATGTACTTCACGATATAGTAGTTTCTCCTCTATGTTGCCATTTTTGTTTCCTTACATATCATTGTGACATTTACTGGTAGAGATATATTTGCCCTAAAAGACTAGTCATATAGAATCCTTTCCATATAACATAAAGAAGGTACTGCAAGCAACACATCTAATTAATTGATCTTGTCCTTACTTTAAGATGATACGTTTTTCACTTTATTCCTTTCAAATCATCACCCATGCATCATTTTATAAATGTGGATTATGGTTTTATAAAGTTGTTTCTTCTCTCTGTGGAGCAGAAAGACTGTAAATGTCCCACAGAGCTAATTCTAGAGTACTGGTTTACATCACTGGGTAGATAGATCAAAGTTTTTCCTTTAGTTATCGCTTATGCTATTGTGTGTTCAATAATACTCAAGCATTTAGATGACACAGTTGAAAACTTCAGTACTTCCCTTTTTTGAGATACCTGCAAATGTCTAAAGGTGGTGGGGTTTTGTTTGTTTGTTTGTTTGTTTTTGGGATTTTTTTTTTTTTTTTTTTACTGTAAACACTAATGTTGGAAATTTGGATCATAACTCACTTATCCAGATTATCAAAATATCTTTATTTCTGAGACTAGTATCATTAATTTCCCAAAATGTTTATTTGTGACAGAGACCTACTCAGTTTCATATTTGTATTCATACTTGGTTTCCCAAAGACAGAAGTTTTTCAAACACAGTACTTGTACTTCTGTTTTTGAGGAACCAAAGGAGTTATAGCAGAGGGTAATGTGGTTTAAAACTATTTTACATACAGAATTTTAGTTTCTCCCCTTCTACATTGTCACTAGTACCCGGCATTGCTCAGATGTCTCTAAACTTGGACCTGATCTTCAGTCAGAACCCCACATTCTGAAAAGCTCAACTCCAGTTTGCAGGCTTCTGCTAGCTTTGGGGTGTGCATAATTTTATTTTTTCACCTTTTATTTTTATCTTTACTTATATGCACTATCTGTTTGGTTTTTGCTCACTCTGTCAGTGCTTTCTCTGCTGATCTCTACTGCCCATATAACTTGTTTGAAACTCAGCTGTCATCAGCATATAAGCTGTTCAATTTACTTTATGCATTGTTTTTTGGTTCAATTATTAATTACTAAGTGGTTTAAAGATGTCCTTTACTCATGTGGGTCTTTCATCAGAGAATCTAAGCTTGGGAACTGCACAGTAAAAAGCCATTAGCACCCTTGTTTGATGTTGCTTTTGCAGTCAGTAGAACAAGATTGATGAAATGTTATGTTTGGCCAAAATTTAAATTTTCATTTGGAATTCAGTGTTGAGAGAATGGATTGTCAGAACCAATAAGTTGTCCCTTTGCTTGGGATGTGGGTATGTGGTAGTAATTAGCAATATAAGGTCTTTAGTTGAGCAACCAAGCATAGATTCTGGCAGCAAACATAGTGAGAAACTACAGTCGTTCTGTTCCTAATGTCAGAAAGTTTCCAGATAAAATTGAATACATGAACAAAATGAAAGCAGCTAGATTTTGTTGAAAGATGTCATTTCAGCTCTTAAAATAGAAAATGTGTATACTTTTTAACTTCTCCAAAATAGATAAATAAATGGAATCTGCTTTGTAGCATTTATATATATGTTTATACATGTTGCCTCATGAACTATGTCTGTGGAATAACATGCTTCTATAAGATTATTAAACATTTAGGTGGGAAGTTAAAATTAACATATGATTATGTATGTTTTGAGGATTGCATGACATCTCTTCAATACTGAGAGCCTTGCTATAGAATCGTAACTGTTGAAGCAGCTAGAATGTATGCGTAAAATATTATTTCTACAAACTCCAGTTAGTAAAGAGAAACAACCAACACACCAGCAAGTTTGATCTCACATTTCATTTTGCTTTTCAGCCAAAAAAGTCCCCAAAGGACTGATAAACTATACAGGAATCATTTTGCACAATAAAGAAGCTTACTTATCTCTTAGATGAGACACACACATACAGAGTTTGAGACAGAAGTAGTTTGTAGGCAGTATGCAGTTATCACTGGTTAAATTTACTAGATAACTAGGTAGTTTTGTTACAAAAGACCATGGGGAATTTTAAATTTTAGATTTAATTTATGATCTCTGTTCTGCAATATATTTCTGTAATGAGACTTCTAATGTCTTGTAGAACACAAAGCACGAATTTCTTAATAGTCTTGAAGTTTCACCTATTAAATAAACAGCAGTACTCACTGTTGCATATATATCAAAATAAATACCAATATAGCTATACAAAATGTGGCAGAGACCAAACATACACATTAAATGACAAGGAGGGTAATGACTTTTGACACAATTTCAGCCTAGTGCAAAAAAAATTAAGCACCTAGCAAAAAAGGTAACAATCCTTGTCTTGATTTACAGATTTGTAAGCAATGAGATTTGCTGTATAGATAATGAGATTACTGCTAAACAGTTGTTTTGCTACTGTTTACAGGTCAACTCATCAGAAGACTCTTAATGTTTTTAGTATATGCCCAGATACACCAGAATCAGATGGTCAGTAGACGAGAAAAAATGGCCGCCTTAGTTTAAAACAAACTCAGAACAAACAAAAAGTTGCTTCTTGCTATAGGCACCACTACATACAAATGATAAAACAAGACTGTAGTTACAGTGTCAGAAGACAGTTGATATCAAATGTGTTTACATAACTAAGATGTAACTGGGAAATAAAATTCAAGCATTAGAAGCAAACAGAACTGTAAAAATATCATTTTCTAATACTGCTAAGAGGTATCTTGGATAACAGTGATGTGGCTTCCAGCATTTTCCATGTTGAGTCCTACATAGTTTTTCTGTTCTTTCACATGAGCAATTCAGTCACTACTATTTCTCTTTCCTGTGCATTTCCCTGGATGAATTCTGTAGTACCTAATTTTGTGTTTTGGGAAATACTTTTTGCAAAGCAGGTATTGCACCTAATGCGCTTTATGTGCTAGCCAGTGTTCTCCCAATTTCTGTAGAAGCAGGTAATGACATAACTTTCTCTGTAGAAAGTTGGCATATTTTTATTAATAATAGACTAGTAACTACCTGACAGGGTTGTTATGAGATTTAATGGAGTCGGGTTTATGCTTTCTGAAGATGAGAAATGCTTTTAAGATGCAGAGTAGACAAATTTATAATGAGCATTAACTGTTGTTAAATGCCTCATCACCAAGCGTTATGTCGTCACACTGAAAAAACCATCTGCAATAGGACATATCTCACTGTTAAACTTGCTAGATCACTAAGAAATAACTGATGAAAGCATATACTTGAAAGCAGTTATATTAGGCTAATTTCATAAAGTAACTTAGTGACAAACTAGTGTCATTATGAACAGAGAAAGTAGTCTGTAATGACCAAATACTGGATATAAATAGATGTAACATGTAGTAGGGTGGAGAAGGAAAAAAAAAATCTGATCTTTTATTGTAGTATTATAAAAAGTCTATAGATTAGACTCTATTTTAGAAAATAATACATACTTTTCTATACATAAGCAGGGGAAGTTTTATGCTTTTTTGTTTGACATTTTTTTCATCAGTTACAAATTGAAACAGTATATAACTTGAGTATTAATGATATTTCCTCTTAGCCATTGTTCTTAATAATTTTGAGACCAGCAGCTGGCTCCCTACACCCTATCTATGTTTAGCTCTTTTCTTTTTAAGGCTTTCAATTTGAATTACTCTGTTTAGGCTCTTTCTGTAACCTATCTGTAGAATTCAGAATAAGTATTCAAGGGATCATTTTAAAGTGATAATTTTAAACTGAAGTACCATAGAAGGAAAAAAAAAAAAAGGTATCTGCCATTCTATCACCATAGCTGATAGGCTATTTTTTTTAGAATGTAGCAATAAGCCTACAGGTTAATTCATGCATACATAGCTCTGGAAGGCTGGAAGAGGCAGTGATCACTTTGGGTTTGGATGATTTTCTGAAGTGCTCCAACTAACCTTTTAACTATAAAGTTCAGACTTTAAGTCTTATGAGACAGAGGTTTTCTTCAAGAAATTCTTGGTTTTGGATAAGTAAAATTCTACTGTTACACTCTGTTTGCAATATTTGGAACTTAAACATTCGATGCTAGCCGAAATAGGACTTCCAAGATCATCTGTGTTATTTCTTTTAAGCCAAAAACCCCGCCAAAACAAAACAAAAAAATCAAGGCTGGTTTGTTTATTTATTTATAATGTTCATATCACCTAAGTCTGGTCTGAGATTTGATTAAAGATCCAGATTTGGTTTACCTCTACTAATTTGTAATTAACCTTTTTTTCTGCATTTTCCAATCTACTTGAGACTCAAGATTGCTCTTATTCAGTTGTTTCATTTCTGTACTCACGTGTTCATATGATCAGATGGGATTTTAATTCTGTAAAATATTTTCCGTTTGAAGACATCAGCTTATTGTAAATCAGCCTGCACAAAGCTCTAGAAAGCATATGGAAAGAACATTTGTAAACTGATGGACTGAAAGAGAGACTGGGTAACTTAATGATGTTTTCCAGTTTTTACATTGAGTTATTGACTTTTAATTCCATGGACTAAATTATTTTTGCCTTTTTCATGTGAAACTGCTATTAAATTAAATGAAAAATCTTTATAAGGGCAGCAAGCAGAACACAGTTTCACGTTAATAGATATTGGCAGAGAGAGGGATTATTATTATTTTATATACACGTATGTGTATATATAAACTGCTTATCTTGTACCAATAGTAAATATTTATGCTAAACTTTGTTAAATTTTCAAAAGATTAAAGAAAAGATCCACAGGAATTACCATAGTTAATATATAAGATTCAAAATTTTATTTTAATGAAATCACACTTCTTTACTGTATAAGCTATTAAAAGATCGTTTCTCTTCTCCCATGATCTGCTCTGCTTCTCAGAGATTTCTTCAGATTTCTTAAATTTACAAGCCGTAAATTAGCAAATCATCAACATATCAACAGGAATAATCATCTGTTAGAGATTGCTTCCAGAAGGAAACATGGGATTCAGTAACTAAACTTCACAGAGAAAAATAAAAACTGTAGACAGATAGATATGGTAAACAGAAAGACAAACAGATAATTTAAGTTGACAGGCCATCTTGGACTCATTAGATATTTGAATTTGATTAAAAATCAGAAAAAAAACCCCAACCTAAGGCGTATCCAAATACTTTGGCAAAGGTACATTTGCTGCAGTAATAAGAGACATAGCTCCAAAGAAAGTGACACTAGATTATTTTATTAAATAATTTGCTATAATATGTAAGATATTATTTTCCAGTGGGATGAGAATGCAATAAGAGAATGTGACATGGATTGCATTATGATCCCCAGGGGTCTCTATTTCCCATCTGCTAGCCATTCTTCTAATCCCACTGTTTCAAATGAAGTCTCACTTAGTGATAAAGAAAATCTGATGAGTGTTAAAAAGACTGATAGATAGAACTAATGGGGCAAACTTTTTTTCCAATTTTGCATACTTATTAAACTATATCCGTTCTTTTGAAAGCAAGAAATGTAGGAAGTGATATATAACAATATTATGACTTTAAAAATGTGTATTCTAGGTCTCAAACCACGTTCCATTCCTACAATAGCAGCACTAATTTTATATTTCTAGTTAAAATTGTAAAAATTTCAAGTTTTCCTTCTCTCTGCCTAAAGTTAAAAAAACCCACTTTTGGGTTTGGAATCAAAATAGCAATTATTGCTGTCAAATTTTGACCCAAGAAAGACTGAATCTGTTTTATAAAACAGCTGTTCTACCATATTCTACAAAATATACAGACCATGACTTTTAAGTGTGAACATTCCAGGGAGTGCAATGCGAGATGGCAGAAGTCGTGAATTGGTCAAGTTTTAATGAATTATGACTTTCTGTTTTCACTCAAGTTCTGTTGCAGAAAATTAGTCATGACGTTTTGGGGTGATTTCTGTGTAAAGAAATGCGTTCACTCTGGTCATGAATGAAATGCTCAAAAATCTTAAAGCCTTTGCTAACTCCTGCATTGCTTTCAAAGGATTTAATTATTTTTTGACTCTTTGAGTATTTAAAAAAATGCATAAGGCAATTAGAAAATGAGTAATGGTGGGAACATAGAAAGCATTTATTTAAGGGAAAATATTTTCAATTTATTTCAGAAGTAATAACAGGGTGTTTTGTGTGTGTGATACCTGCTGCAGAAAATATTGCATGAAGGCAGGCCAGGGTTTGGAGGGATTAGAACAGTAGATTAAATTCTGTTTGCAACTGAGATGCTAATGCTGGAGGTGTGGTTTATTCCTGCATTTTACTGTAAGCTTTCTAGTATGGACTCGTGCATGCCGCAGCATTTAACAGTTTTTACTTCAATTTGTATTAAATTATTCACTTATTTCTTACAGTGATATAGCTGTATTATGTCTAAATGTAGTGGTATTTTTTATGAAAGCAGAAATACCATCAGGACTGAATGAAAGGATGAATATTCATCCTTTATTTTAAGCTACAGTGGATGCCTCTTAAGTAATTCAGATCCTAGAAGAAACAGATCACTGTGCTTTCTTTTTATTATTATGGTTTCAGAGGTATGCATCAAGCAAAGAGTATTAACTTTTATTTCTTAACTTGCTTTATAGACAAGCATTGAGCAATTCCTTAGATCATAAAAATGTAAGATAAACTAATTTAGCTGTAACTAAGCAAGGAATTTGAAATAAACAAAGCAGCTCACAGTGAATCACTTATGATAGCATACTATTGCAAACAGACATCCATCGGTGCAAGCTCTAACATGCAGTTTAAACAAAGGAATGTGCTAATTATCCAGTATCAAAGTATCTGAAATGCACTCTGTCTAGTAGAAATCTCACTTAGGTGGGCATAAAACATTTGAGGATTATTGTAAGTAAATTTTTCTTTACTTTTTCTATATGCTTCAGAAACAATTTCTAATATTTAAATGTTGCCAGTGACACACCACCAATGTTCACCTAGCAAGATTGAAACCTGGATTTGTATAAGCACACTTAATAGAGTTTCATAGCTGGAATAATTTACAGCCAGTTAGGGTCTTGTATGTGACTGTATGTTTGTAACACATTACCTATTCTATGTTTAAGAGAATTTGAAATGATTCCTTCTTGATTCTTAGTTTTACATACCTATATTGGTCACAAAGTAAATGAGTATCTTCATCAGAGGTAACTTTCAAATGCCTGACATAAATGATTCTCCATTTATGTTAGTCTGATATATGATCCAGTACTGTATACCATGTACTGAATGCAGCTTTTTGAGTGTTTTCTGGTGTTAACTAATTCTTTATTCTTTACTCACAATATAAGAGATTCCAAAGAGTGTGGAACCTGTTGGAAAAAACAGATAGTTTCTGTCAGAATTAATCACAGCAGCTTCAGTACAGGCTGCACGAGTTCACTCTGGTTCCTAAATAGTTGGCAGCTGGAGCTATCATGTCCAATTTACAGAATTTAAAGGTATCTCAGACATGTTCTCCCATACTGCAGTCACATCTCCAGTCACAGCATAGTCATATTCTTATATACAATTAATGTTGATACATATTTGAAAGTCAGTGCTTTTGGCTTCTCAGTCAGGGCTTTGGCTTCTCAGTAGCTTCAAGACTTTTGAAATTTTTAATCCTTGAGGAGTGAAGAGAATAATGAAAATCTACTTTCTAAGAATCAGTTGAAGGAGAACAAAAGCTACAATAAAGTTGCTGCGTTGTTACATGCTTGACAGACAATTTGCTATATCCTTGAGTATTTTTGTCTTGTCTCCTTTGTACTAGAAGATTTCTAGAGCCTGATTTGAGAATCAGAGTGAGAAAATAGCATTGATTAAAAAAAAAAAATAATTGTGTCTTGATTTCAGAGTAATTTATGTTCTGTCTTCACAGATATGAATGACTAATGCAAAAAGGCAAGATTGGGAGTAACGCTTTTTAGTTTCATGCTTACTAGAGTTATTTGTTTAACAGTAACCTGGTATGTCTTTTTTTGGCTCAGAAGTATCCATTCTAGATGAGTGAGTTTCAGTCTTTGCTTTCATCATATATGCAATACATAGGCTAGATCTTTTCCTGGTTAAAATATTATAAGATATTGTCTTGCCTCACTATACACATTGGCTAAGTAAGTGGTCCTCAGAGGACCATCCTTGGGTTCAGGTCTTCTGTGAAAAAAGAGAAAACATGAAATCATGACTGTACAACACCTCTGACTCTATCTATATTAATCTGAGAGGGCAGTTTATATTAAAGTAAGGCATGTGTTTAACCAAATGAGACACATAAAGCACATACATAAATTTTTTGCTTAATTGAACTGAATTAACAGAAACATATTGTAAACTGGTATATTTAACCACTAACAGGTAAACAGGAAGACCATACGTACATTCTCTGTTGACATTTATAAGAAAAAGTGACTGAGACCTATCCTTTGCTGAAAAAGACCAGACTTTACAAGAATCCATTTACTTCAACCACAGCAGCCTGCTACTGGTGTACAAAGAAAGAGTTTAGATGCTCGATAGATGAAGGCGTGATCAGAACACTAAGCAGAAAGACCGTAAAGAGATTTGAGCATATGTTTTTGATATAAATATTATAGTTTTATAGAGACATCTAGATGAATGTGCACCATACTTTATTCAGTTACTTGACAAGTGAATGCCGTGTATTTAACTGAATGCTGAACAGAATTTTGTATTTATTATCTTTGATTTATTATGACAGACTATTTAGAGTGAGTTTTTCCAAGCTCTTTATACTTGTTCCAGTAAAATGATTATAATTTATTTCAAAATAAACAGGCAAAAATTTTGCCTTTCCTATGATCTCTCTGAAGGAAGAACCATGCAAAGATCCTAAAGATTCTTTTTGAAGAATCCTGTTGCACAGTGGATCTGTTTTCATTTATAGTGCTATTTACATCAATTAAGTGTATGTTCTCAATTATGTCATGTCAGAATTCTAGGTGTTATAGCTTTTGCTTATTTCATTTTTTTCTTTCTGAAAATGTTTGTATCTGTGGTAGCTTTGGACCTTCTATCACCATTTTTGTTTATAAGAAGCTAGTGTATTTTTAGCAAATGTGTCAATACTTTAGTGGAAAAAAAAACGTCCTGTAGAGAATTTCAACTGTCTAGAACTGTATTAATTTTTTATGTTTAGTGACTGTAATTAATTTTGAGAATGATAAGTACATCTGGGAGAGAATAGATTAGTCTGGCTTTATTGATTGATAAATGTGGCTCCCAGTAAGGTTTTGATTCTCTGTAAAAGATTCTTTTTGTAGCATCACAATTGTGTAATATGGATTCCCATTGGTATATTAAACTAGTTTTGCCTCTGATACATGATACCAATGACAACTGTTACTTAACAGAAACCTTAGTCCTACTTGATACTTACCAGCAATAAAAATGTTTAAATTCCTGAATCATGGTTTTCAGTATTGTAAGAGAATTCTAAATTTTGTTTTTAAAGAATGAAAAAGAGATAAAATTTGAAATCATAATAATTTAGCTGAATACTGTATTACTTTTGAGGGTTTTCATAAACAAAAGCTTAATGCAGAGGTTAGACATTTTTGTTAATAATTATTAATAAAATGTTTTCCTACCAAGCAACTCTAGCTCAAAGCAGAAGATATCCAGTATGTTGGCTTTACTTAAACTCTTGGCGCGTGGAAAAAAATGGGTGGTAGATGGGAAAGGAATGGTTATTGGAATAAGCAGAGGAAGTTATAAATCTTTAAATCATATACAGGACAGATTGGAACAATAATAAGCTCTCCAAGTTTTCTTAACTGTACCTAATAACTCTCTCTGGGCAAGTAGGAAATCTGTTTTCAATTTCTTCTACTTCTAAGCAAAAATATAGTTTATATTAAAAGGAGATTTTTTTGGTGGCAGTTTTCAGCCAAAAATTGATGCAAGTATCTCATCAGAAAATATTGTTTGAAAACCAGGAGGTTTTGTTGCAATCACTGATCAGGACACTGTCTTGCACTATATAAGAACACCAAAGAGGAGAAGGTTAGGTC
Source organism: Leptosomus discolor (assembly GCF_034619465.1). NCBI lineage: Eukaryota > Metazoa > Chordata > Aves > Leptosomiformes > Leptosomidae > Leptosomus > Leptosomus discolor. The sequence goes on along the minus strand of NC_141396.1, from coordinate 26,354,959 downwards.
ATGTCCAGCCCCAAATCAGAGTGCTAAACTGAAACCATAGTGCAGATGCCTTCTGACACTTCCAAAAGAATCAGTCCTGATGCTCAAATGCAAAAGTATTTGACAGCCAAATGTTTTATTTTCACTGGAACAGATTGATATAAAACCCTACTGAATGAAAATCGTAACAGGATTGAATTATTGTACCAAGTGCATCTGCTTTTAATGGGAGGTTTTTGGAGTTGATAAGCTCTGGATGTCTTTTCTAACCTGAATTATGTTGTAATCTTATGATCCTGTGAAAATTTCTTCTGCAATGGAGTAATTTTGGTTGCACACTCTATCTGGCTTGTGTTTTTTTTTTATCTTCAGTTTACCCATATTCTAAAAATGTGGACTTTCATTAATGATAGAAAAGAACCCATGTGAAGTGAAATCTCCCAGGAAGGAAGTAAATTTTCTTCAGAGGAATGCAGTGTAGCACAGGAGCATTCAGGAAGAGAGCCTGCTAAAGCTAACAGTGCAGGATCTGTACAAAGCAGTTGCCTACAAGAAGAAATTATTTAAAATAATGCATCAACTATGCACATGAAAAGTTCAATTTCTTAATTAGTAATAGAAACATTGGAAGAAAATATTATGCACGCTTTAAAATTAGTCATCTTAGAAAATGTGTACAGCAAGTATGAGAAATACGAATGAATCTTTTTAGCTGCTATTTATAATTTTCTTGGGCCTTTGTGTCTTTTTATGCTAGATGGGTTTACACTCAAGTGCTGAATACTGCTAGACAGCTAGAACTTCCCAATATGTTAGTGTAATGTAGTCTGTCAAACACAGTCTGTTCCAAATTTAAATCTAGTAAACTACTAAAGTTTTAAAATCTTCTCAGATTCTGAACTTTCTTGAGGTTTTCCATTTACATTGATACATTGGATGGAGATTCATCCATTTGGTGGGGAGAAAATCTTAGTGCTTGAAATCATATTTTACCCTTCTGCATTGAAAGTTGTTATCCTGACCTAACTGAGTGAAATAACACATGCACACACAGTGCTGGCAGCTCAGGCAGTTGACCACTAGGGAAACTGAGGAAGAATGCTTCTGAAAAGGGGAATATAGGCATGGTTTTATCCAGTACAGAGGCTGCTACAAACTCTACCAGCTGCAGAGATCCCAGAGACGACCTCTTATGGACCACTTGCACCAAAAAAAGGATGAGCTAATATATTTTATGTTTTGTTTTCTGACATTGTGCTTACCACATCATAAAACAGAAAAGCTTTAACTTGGGGATTTTTGTGGTTTTAAGTGTTTACAGTCTGAGAAGTCAGTGGTCTGTACACTTAATTGAACCAAAAACAGGTTAAAATTGAACAAAATCTTACTGAAGCAAGAGCAGACATTCTGGATAGCTAGTTAGCAATACAAGTTCATAGTATTGAGCTGTATGTGAAATATGAAACAGCATGATCAGAGTCTCATCTAAACATATATCCCTTGCCTGTTAAAAAAAATGAAATAATTTTGACTGCTATTTTTAAAATTACATCTGAGTCCTACTGACGTCACTAAAAAATCGTGCAAAAGGAGTGTCCGAGTTTATCGTATTTCTTAAATAAAGCTTTAAAACTCTGTGCTACGCTATCTATAAAAGTGGTAATAGTAGAACAATATCATAAGGTGTGCTGGACTAGTATAATAGTTTATTGTATTTTGCTTTTCTAGTCACCATCTGAACCATTGCAGAAGTAATAGTACATGATGGTGATATATTCACTGCATAATGCATGTTACTGATTTATTCTTTGTTCTGCATAATTATCCCTTTTCCAATGAGCTCTATGCATTTTTCACACACATTTTATCAAGCATCAAATTATGAAGCAAGAACAGACTCCTATTATAGCCCATTACATAAGTAGTCATTGCTGCCACGTATTGCTTGTTGTTTGCAGCCAATGCAGTTTTCTGTGTTACTGACTTTTTCACAGAACAGTTATGAAGTAGATGAGATGTGGATGGTCTGCTTCTTACCCTTGGGATTACTTTGCTTCATGTTTGGCAGTTCAAGTGCCAAATAAGTTTTTGAAATTGTGTTTGTGGCATTTGTGCATAAGCTGTGTAGCTGTAATGAAGTTTACTTTCTGTTAGTTCAGGAATTGTATCTATACCACCTTGTCTGTCTTCCTGACTTCTGTGAGCATCATGGTTATTGGAAATGTTAGCAATATGCATATCAAAATCACCATCTGTCTTAAACCCATGATAGTAATAGAAGCTGGGTTTTAGTTTATTCCGTGAAGAAATTGTGAGACATTATAGGATATTCTAATCACAAATTTTTGGACTTTGCTTTACAATAATAAAGGAGCAAAGATCCCTTAAGTCAGGAACAGTGCAATTTCCTAGGCCTTTTCTTCAGCCTCTCAGAATTTAAGATGTAGAATTCCAGAATGTGTATGCAGGTATATACTGTACTTACGTCTTGCATGGTCAGATACATGTAGCAATGGAAACGTGGAGCAGTAAAAAACTTTGTGACATAACAGTCTGTGCACACTTTGTTTTTGTAAGCAATCTGTTGCAATGGTGCAATAAAAAATGGTTTATTATTGTAAAGTACTCTCCTTGACGGAGCTATGGTAGGAAAAAGATGTCTTTTTTACTGCTTATGGTGCATAATTGGCAAGCTTTGCACTGCCTTCATTGGTATAAGTGTCAGCTTTCAACCATGGAAAAAAATCAAATCATTTTAGGGAGATTTGCTGTCTTATTATGTTGTAAACCAAAAATTTAAACAGTAAATCTCAATAGAGGAGGAAAGATGTGGAGAAAGATGTGTAAAATAAAGAAATATGACTTTGAAAGGGACTGTTTATTACTGTGTATAGACATATATAAATGATGCTGCTTATTGTTAAAGGCATAATACAACTTGGCCAAATGTTTCATTAATAGTAGTCTTTGCAGGTGAGAGCATATATGTATTTGCAATTGCAAAGCATGTTTTGGGACTGACGTTTTCCTTCTCTGACTTCACGTAATAGAATCTAGAGAAACACCAAGAAGAGACTAATACTCTTTTTTGGCCAATAAATTATGGTTTCCTTCTCAGCTTTCTTGCTTGCTTATCTTCTTTGCAAGATTAACTCTGATTTTTCTGTAACAGGCACATAGTTGTCTGTGGTCACATAACACTTGAAAGTGTGTCCAACTTCCTGAAGGACTTCCTGCACAAGGATAGGGATGATGTCAACGTAGAAATCGTCTTTCTGCATAAGTGAGTAATCTTCCAAGATCAGTCTTAATCATCTATTACTAAAACTCATTAAATTAAGCCATATCTTTTTTGGGAAGACAGAGGATCTTTTGAGCTCCAAATAACTATAAAATCAATGTTTGCGATTACTTTTGTTAACAATGTATTTTGAAAAAATAATTGATTTCTGCAATTTTTTATAACCCTTTGCTAAGTATAGGCGTTTCAAGCAGACAGACTTCAGACCCAATTGTGTCAATTGTGAGGTACATAGCTAAAGACATAGTTGAACTGGGAATGGAATTATGAAATAAAAAATACTGAAAAACTGATAAATAGATGTGAGATTTTTCTTTAGTGGCAAATACTTCTAGTGAAACTACCAAAATTGGTAAAATCAGTGAAAATTACTGTATGTCATATGAACTTCTGCTATCTGAAAACACATTCTCACCTTTGATTTCACTAGGAAAAATGTGTATTTCGTATTGCAAAATATTTATAAAAAGAAAATGTAGGTGCAGATTTAATTTTACTATAAATGAGACACATTACAGATATAGTGAACATAGAAAAGAAATTATTGTGACAGTGATAAATAGTTCTTTTACCCGTATATACATACCCACACACACACAGTCTCTTGTGTTTTTGTGATGTGGGATTTGCAAAGGTGTCTTCAAGTGTTTGCTGTTTTGTTGCAGGCTCTGCATTACATGCAATACAACATCAAATAGACATGCCTATGTGAGAAGCTACCAGAAATAGCTATGTGATAGAGAGACAGTACGAAAGGTCTTTTCTGCTCTGGAATGGCATCTGTTTAGAAATGTTGTGAGCTATGAATGAGTAATAATTTTGCATTTAGCAGCAAGTTCTGCACTTCTTGTCAAAGAAAATGATTAAAACGTTAAAGAATCGTTTGTGACAATTCAACAAAAGAAGCTGAAAAACTAAGAATCAGGAGCGCTTGCAAAATATTTTTATCTAGTCCTTTCAAATTGAACTAGAGGTGATATTGTCAAGTAACTACGTTGTTTGCTTGTTTCCCTTCTCTAAGTAATAACAAGAATTTTCTGTGAGAGAAAAGCGGAGATCCAGATTTCCACAGTGAAAATGAATGGTGATACAAATCAGGAAACTACATATGCACACAAAGGGAGTTTAGCATCTGGCTACTTGTTTATGCCTGCTTTCTTCTGTACCTTCATAGACAAATATTTACATGTATCTTTTTATTTTCTTACTAAATTTAGCATCTGGCATCACAAAGATCCTCATGCATTTACTCTTAGCTATTAAATCCCTTGTGTTTTAATGAGTGGCATCAGAAAAGGTATTTACAAGGTTGGTGCCACATTATATAGTCAATTGTGAGCCATTTAATTTTTTTTGTTCATGGCATAATGAAATGAGACAGAAAGTCACAGCATAGTTAACATTGGTTTAAATTGTAGCTCATACAGGCTTCAGGGTTAGTTTTCTGGCTTTTAGTGATTTCACATTGAGCTCTCTTTTGAAGCAGTCGGCTATTTTGAGAATGGTGGGGACATGCAGAGGATGATTGTCTTACTAGACAGTTTCTGCGGAGGATGCTGTGTGAGGATGTTTTCAAATATTTGCACCAATTCTTCTGGGTTCATGTTTTTGAGAAACTAAAAACTGATGAACATGCAGAGTAGCATAATCAAGTGGGCCATAAGCACTGTAGACAGAAGTAAGAAGTGGTGTAGTATTTATATTTTAAGTATTGTACACTGTTCCACACCACAGGAAAAGCATAAGCAGAAGTCTGATTAGCTAAAATAAATGAATAGGTTGGTTTATACTTTAAGGGAATGGGGCAGTTATGGAAACTGACTACTCATTTGCTCTTGTGTTTTATTCCTCTTCCCAATGCAGTATCTCCCCTAACCTTGAGCTGGAAGCTCTTTTTAAACGACACTTCACTCAGGTGGAATTTTATCAGGGTTCAGTCCTTAATCCCCATGACCTGGCAAGAGTGAAGGTAACAGCTCTGTTGTCCTGTTCTCCTACTAATTGACTTTCTTTGAAGTACTCATTGCATTGTTTGGAAAAAAGCAGTAAAGCTCTTCTTCATGTAGCCCCAAAAGACTGTTTTTCCATCTCTATTAGCTTGCCTAGTAAATTATAATATCTATTCTTATAAACTGTGGTTTCCCTGTATCTTTAGATCTTTAAAGCCACAGTGACACTGTGACTTAAGATACATTGTCTGCCATTCCATTGAACTCTCTATGAATTTTTCATTGGGATTTAGTTCAGGACTCTATTTTACATTAATGTTTGATATAATAGAACATTTTCTTACAGTAGTTGCTTAAAATGCTGATGTCTTACCTTCATCAGAATGATTAGAAAATAATTTTTCACCTATCAAACCACTTTTGTATCGTCTAGAATTCAGGAAAAAAAAAAGTAAGATTTTGGTAGCTAAAATTAGATTATTTTATTGTCTACAATTGTCTGTGGTAAATTATTTTGTACTCTTAAAGCAAAGCAGTAATCTTAAATGAAAAAAACAGAGAAAGATGGGAAGCTGTTAGATACAACATTAAGTCTTTTATGTTTATTTTTAATTTTTCTTTTTTTTTTTTAAATGGAATGTAAACCGGCTACTTAAGCCAAGAATATTTTAGTGTAATGTTAACATTCTCTGGGGTATTAATTGGGTGTTTTGTCCATTTTGGCTGCAGAAATTGCTTAACCTTTTGTAGCCCAACACGTGCTGTTTCAGTTCATTGAACAAACTGTTCTAATTATGACCATTAAATTGTGTGTTGTTATTTTATGGTCTGTATTCCACCCTTCTTTGAGTTGGTATTTGGTTGTATACACTGAAAAAGACTTTCGTCGTCTGCTTTGAGTTAAATAGAGCTGAGGTTTGTGTGAACATAGAGGTCCTGTGAACAGATCAGTTCTCCTCCTCATGCTTTCTAAAACTGGTGCTCAGATTCGAAGTCATCAGTTTTTCCTGTCTCTAATAGGAATATACTTAAATTCCCAAACAAAGCTGCAGGGCTTGTGGGAGCACTGTACTGATATAACAGGAACGTCTTACGGATTTAGGGATCTAAATTTCGGTATCTGTATGCAGAAGATATGTCCATTAATACCTTCATGCCTCAGCTGATACAAAGTAAGAGTCAATAATTGAACTGCCTGTCCCAATCTGAGCATCACAAGCAAGTTTCAAGAGATTGCTGTGTGTATATGAGAGCTGTTATAGTCACTCTCATTAACTCCCGTTAGCCTTGTAACATTTTTGATTAGCAGTATTAAGAACTGAGGTTCACACTCATGATGGCATTTTGTGATGGCACTGGATTCACTAATACTTTATGGTGAAAGAAGAGTTGGAAAGAGATGTTGCTATTTATGTTTGCTTTTTCTTTGGTGTCTCAGATAGAGTCAGCAGATGCGTGCCTAATCCTTGCCAATAAATACTGCGCTGACCCGGATGCTGAAGATGCCTCCAATATTATGAGGTAAACTCATTAGTTTTTAATACATTTTTGGTTCTTGACTCTGATTAGCTAACTTATGATGTCCAGATAGGCTATAGCCATACACGTTGCTATAGCCATACAGCCATACGTTATTGCTGATCTGTTACAGTTGAACACTGCAGGATTTCTTTTTTTAGGGGACAAATGATAAGATTGTCTCAAAAGTTCAGAGGTGAGGATACCTTACATTCCTACCTAAAGTGTTTTAATTTAGCTGCTTTTGAAAAGGAGTGTCAGAGAGATGCTTGGAGCAGAAGCTTTGGTAGTTGTAGTCATTTCGCAGGACCTAGAGTTTAAGTATTCATAGCTGAACACAGTCCCAATAGAAATGGGGGGGAGGGGGGGAAGAGAATGCAATTATGTTGTTGCAACAATATGTTATGTGAGTGCACGTACTGCATGGCCTGCTGTGATGATGGGACAGGAGGACCCTTAAGCAATTCATACCTCATTAATGGCTCCTTGGTATATCTTCTCCTACGAGTAATTGTGCTGCTCGGGGGATAGCAAGGTATGCACTTCATGATGGTAATGGTACAGTGATCTCCTAGCTCCATCCTCCTTTTTTACATTGAAGACCAAACATTGCTTATTTTGATTGGCAAGGCACTTACGACATTGAGGACCACCAGATCTTGTCCTGCTTTCCTCCTTGTATTCTTTGAAGGAAGGAGATGAAAGAGTCAGTCGGAAGATGGCAGCTAGAGTTACAACAAACTTGAGCCATTCCATTTTTTGTGTTTTGTTCATACAACACTAGTTTCAATGAGGCCAGTCTCTCCTTTTTAAAATTAAAATGTCAATGATTTGTTAAAAATTCTCTGACATGGAATTGGCCAGTGTTATGAACCAATTTTACTGGCCTGTCAGATATTGGCATGCTGTGAACTGAAGGAAGGGGAGAAATAAGAAAAAATTAATAAAATTGCTCCTCTGGAAAAAGTTCACTGTGTGCAAGAGATCTGGCTGTCTGTGGAAGGTGCAGAGCTTAGATATGCCTAATTTCATTTTCCAAACATGCTTTTGAGTTGCAATGTGAGAAACATCATTTTTACACTAATTGCATAAATACGTTAAAAATATTCCCATTGTAGATTAGTGCATTCTTAATAGATTTGATAAGTTTAATGTAATAAAATTTAGAAGTCTTATTTTGAGACAGGATTCTCTTGTGTTTTCTCACATTTAAATGAATTGAATTCAACAAAATTGAATGTTTAATTAAATAATGCAGCAAGAAATGGAAAATTAGAAGTAAAATTTGTTTTTTCGTTCCAAAAGATAACATACATTAAAATCATGCATGCAACCTTTTTTTCATGCTCTAGCTTTGATATGCTTCAAAGTGCAAGCCGGAGCAGCAGTTTGTGAGATACTTCCTACAAAACAGTTATGACATTCAGAGTCTTTTGAGACTGATGATTCCATAATAATTCAGATTATTTTTCATTTTGATTGTTTTATCTTCTTTTTGTACCTTTAGTTTGTATATACAGAACTGATTTTATTGGCGTGTTTCTCTCTTTAATTTTACTTAATGCTTTTTTCATTTTTAAATTTTATATTCCTCTCTTCATAATACATTATCAATCCGCTCATTTCTCAAACATTTTTCTCTACAGCCAGTTTTAATCTGTACACAGTTGAGTATATCTTAAGCTCATTAAATAATTAATAATGCTGGCAAGCTGCAGATTATGGAATTAGCCTCATGTGTTATAAATTCAGTGTTCAGATATCAGTTTCAGTATTGAGTTTTGGAATAATCCATAAAAATTAAGATTAATTTGCATGTGGATTTATGTCAAACAAAATCATTATTCAAGGTGTTTAGGTATGATGAATGTCTAGTAACTATAAATAAGTAATATGTGGTGGGGCAGAAAGAAAGGGATTCTTTTCAGACATTCGTCATTGGAAAACTTAATCAATTATGTTGATTCAAAGACATTAAGATAATAACTGAAGATGACATAATAATTTTAACTGTATTATTTGCTTAACAGGAGTACAGTATCTGAACAGAGCTGCTAAAACAAGTTTCTCTTTTTGCAGATTCCATAAGAGCAAACCAACTGAATAATTCTTTAAGTTTGATGTTCTCTAGTATTAGCTGATGGTTATTAGCTGAATTTGGCTAGGTGTAAATATTGCATAGGTCTGACTTCAATCAGTATGCTTTACAGCCAGATGAGTAAGAGGGTACAGTTTTAATTGTGGGATTTGACAATGCAGTAAAGTAGAGGTATTGGGATACATTATCCAAATATCCCACCAGCTGTAAGTTATTTTAATTGTTTTTTCTTTTATTTTTAGAGTTATTTCAATAAAGAATTATCATCCGAAGATAAGAATTATTACTCAGATGTTGCAGTATCACAATAAGGTAATGTGATGACCAACAATGTCTCTCCCCGAAGTTTTTTTATGTTGCATTCACTCATACACAATTTTTCTATCTCCACTAATAGTAAGCATTTTCTTTCCAAACAAAACCACCCAAATAAGCCTTGTCATGTAATCCAGTTACAAGGTAATTCAGTTTTATTTATGCATGTATGGGACCTTATGAAAATCCTGACATTTATTAATTGCCTAGGGTCTAATTCTCAAAGGTACAGTGTCCATAGTTGCTATTGATTCCAGATGAGCTTTCAACCAGTCAGCTTCTCTAAGGTTTGCTCAGCTTATTATACTAGAGCTATGCAAGAGGCATTGATGGCCTCTATGCAGGTCATATGAAGTCAGTTCTTTGTGGATACTTACAAAAGAATGCATAGAATTATTGTCTTACTGAAGAGTCATTGTGATTTTTTGTTTCTTGCATGACAATGTAGACCTGAATTTGCCAAGTAACAGGTACAAAATTAAGCGTTTTTTCATATAAAACAATTCAGTTGTGGAATTTGTTGCTAAAAGTACTGTGGGGATCAAAATTATTCTCTTTGGAAAGGAATTTGGCAATTTTTTGGTAGTAAATCTGTAAACACAATGTAGTCAATTAATTCAATTCCGAGATGAGGAAGTCTGTAAACTGCTGATTAACAGGGCTAGGAAGAATGTATCAGAGGACAGACTACTCACATATGACCTGCTCCTTTTGTTATTTTTGAAAGCATCATCCACTGCTCAGTGTTGGTGAAAAAGCTAGGTAGACCTTCATTCAATGCAATACGCAATAATCCTGGCACTTAGAAGGTTTGACTTCTAATAACTCCTTTGGCTAGAATAAGAGCAATTACTGTTGCTTGTAATGTCCTCTTCTGTATGTGAATGGAAGGAGCCTGTCTTTTTATAGAATAAAAGCAAGATGTTTCTCTGCTTTAAACAGGTTCAGAGGGAAAAATCTTTTAAATACTGCATTTTTCCTTTGTATTTCCAATGAATGTGTCTTCAAGAATAGCTGTTATCAAAGCGCTGAACTTATGAAGGGAAACAAGCATGAAGGCCTCTGTGTTTCCTTATGTCTGTGCAAATGTGACAAGGTAGATGGAAGAAAGAATCTGATACAGTTATGCCAATAGCTGAACAATATTAATACCCATCTGACTGACCAGTGTCAATACTGGAGGTGTGTCTTGATCAGCTATTTTCTTTATTCTATCCTTATAAATGGCAGTCTTAAGAAAAAAGTTTTGATTTTCGCTGAGTCAAGTCATATCCTTCAGGGTGGAAAGAATGAAGTAGAAAAGACAGAAGATGTTGTATACCTTATTAAATGACAATGTCCTATAAAGGTTGCAGCTTCACACAAGTTGTAATCTGAATTATATTAGATTCCTGTGTGTTATGTATGTGCCTTATGAGTCAGAGAGTAGCTCAAATACTGCTAAAGGAATATACAAAAGGGAACAAAAACTTTACGACGTTCTGTGGTTCGTTCAGGTGTGAGGATGGGCCTGGCAGAGTGTCACAGCTAGAATATAGCTTGAGAAACGTAAGATTTTATCAATAATAGGTAAGATTGGAACATTTCTTAGCACAGAATTAAATTCTAAAATACTTGAATTGCTTCTGCCTGCTCAGAAAAAGTCAAGGCAGTAACAAAATAATTCACTGCTATCTCCTTCAGTACTGTCCTGTATTTGAGGAAGTGTTTCTGGTTCTTCACCTATGGGATATTTTGTTTGTTTGTTTGTTTTCCAGGCTCATCTGCTAAATATTCCAAGCTGGAACTGGAAAGAAGGGGATGATGCAATCTGTCTTGCTGAGCTCAAGCTGGGTTTCATAGCCCAGAGCTGCCTGGCACCAGGCCTTTCAACAATGTTAGCCAACCTCTTCTCTATGAGGTCATTCATAAAGGTAATGTCTTGTCTCATTAGAATGTATTAGTCTGAAATTTGGTTTGTCAAAGAGTTGAGTAGAGAACATGACTCAAATCTGAAACAGATAGGAACACATTAACAGATTTTGTAAGACAAAAAAAAAAAAAAAACAATAGCACACTTCCATACAAAAGTTCTCTGCTGCAAATTGGGCAATGAACCAGGTTCTGTCAAGTTACATTTTTATTTTTATTTAGCAAGTGTTTGGCCTTTAAATTATTTTTCAAAGCATCATCCATTTCTAGGGAGATATTTCTGTGTTTTGTGTTTTGCTTTGTTTTTGACAAATCACATGTTTATCAATGAGAAATGCCTCTGCTGCTAAAACAAAAACATGATTTCTGTATGTCCCACATAGCAACAAAGTGCACAGAAAAAAAGGACCAATCATTTTGGTCTTTTACATCAAGTGGTTAGCGGACCTCTGACTGTGAGAGTAAATAAGGAACATGTGTTGGAACCGAAGCCTGAACTTCCTACAACATCGTTTGTGTATTTTTCTCCTCAGTGAAAGAGCTATTTTGAACTTACATGGCAAAATTTTAACACAGTTATACCTAGACCTATATGGTAGCTGTGCTAGTTCACTGGGCCAAGGCCTTGATTGCAGCAATCAGTGCTTCCTTCCTGATACCTTTCTGGGACACTAATTCCAAACATAAAGGGTAGTCAGTTTCCAATCCCATGAGCTTTGTTAATGGGATGGGAAACACTGGAATACAAGGTAGGGTCATGGTCACTTCAGGTCCATTGCACAAGTAAGCAAAAAAAAAAAAAAAAAAGTCTAGTGTCCTCAGATGACAATGCTAGGACTGTTCGCACAGAGGTGCATGTGTCTGTGCAGGACAGTGAGTCTTTGTTTACTTATTACGAAGTCCTGAAGTTATTATTAAGGTACCCTTTGGAGACAGCAGACTCCTGTGTGTCAAAAATATTTCAGACTGTTCCATATAGTCAAAAAAATGCTGGTTTTCAATATGGAAACAAGCCTGAGCTCTGCACGTTACTGTCTGCAATTACGATATTTGCATCTTTATTGATGTTTTGGAAAAAAATAAAAAAGCTGTTTTACTGATCAGCATGTGGTCACTTTGATATTAATCCTTTCTACTTATAACCCAAAAGAAAACTACGTCTCTCACGAACTTCATTCTTCTTGCCAGTCATTTTGATATCCCTCACTCTTGCTTGGTGTGGTAACCCAAGAGTCTCTCAGGAATCTCAAACATTTTCAAGAGTCATGCTAATGTATCCACATTAATGAGGCAACATGTTCTATGAACTTGCTCTTGACATCAGAAGTAGGCATGAAACTTTTGCTCAACCTTTATCTTTCCGAAATCAGACGTGATCAGTTTTCTCTCAAGGAGATCGAAATATATGGGTATCTTCATAAGCCCCAGTCTTAAGTCAGGTTATTTTAATACTGAATTTAAACTTGCAATGAGAAAACTGAGAGATTCAGAAGGTGATAAAATATACAAATGTCTTACTATGGGGGAACTGTACTGGAGACATGTTTATGGCCTGGATTTGTAGTTAGAATGTTTAGACAGGTCAAAAACTGCAAATGTAAAGGTACTATCTTTCCAGAAAATACATCTAACGTTTTCTGCCATTATCTCACCCATCTTCAATCCTATATTTTCTTATTTTAGAAGATATTCTTATAATAGTTTCAGTACAGTGACAGTTTGGACTGTCTCACTGATGAACAATTTTAAGCTGAAGGCTCAGCTTTGCAAGACACTACTTTGATTGTATCTCAGTATTTCTACATACACAGAATAAGCATAAAAATAGCAATAAATTTGGTTTAGAGGAAGGTATCAGTGTCAGTTCTACTCTTGCATCTGTGATTGTATACAGTAATAAACAGAATAGTGTGGAAACATACCTTAACTTGGCCACCTTCAGATGGCACTGAGAGAAAAAATGCCATAAAATAGTGCATTGGGAGAATGCAAGACTTTGTTAGTACTGCTTAAAAAGGTGACTCTCACTTAACTAATAATGTATTATCCAGGCCAGTAAAATGCATATCATCATTTCCAAATATCTCTTGAGTATATTAAAATATAAAGCAAAAGAAACGTGTGAGAACTGAGGCGTATTTCTTCATGAGAATCTAACTCGGTTCTGTAAACAAAAGGTTTGTTTATTTAGCTGAAAGAATGGTCTTTCTCTGAGCTGTCTCACTAAAGACTGTATTGAAAGAGAAAACTATTGCTGAATAGTGACTGTGAATCAAGAGTGTATTGCAGGAGAGGAACCACATTGGTTAGAATTGTTAAAGAGGACTCTTGAAAAGAAAGATGTCCATTCTCTAAAAGAACTTCCACCCCTTTTCATTTAGAACACTGAATTTAAGTACTGTCAGAGCTTCATAAATTCCTTGGGCAAATGTTATTATTGGAGTCTCCCACAAGTTAGGACGCTGCCAGGAATATGTACTGAAACTTCTGTATTTTTTAAAGAAAGCTTGAAATCTGTGTTTGTTCCTCCTCCTTCATAACATGATTAGTGATTAGTGCCATAAATGTTTGTTCAGTCAAACACAAATGAAGGTGATTGATGATGACATTGCACACATTTAACACATTCTGTGTTACTTTGCAGCAAAATGATTTGTGTAAACAGTCTGCCCAATATTAGAGGTAAAACAAACTAAGAAACCTCAAAATATTATATTAATTTCTAATATTTTCCTATTCGTTTTAGGGATGTAATCTCATATGGAATCTTTTGTGTTCTCTTTGGCATCAAACTGAACAAAAAGGAAATCAGCTCAAAAAGATTAAGATTCTGTAAACACTTAAAGGAAGAGAAATAGGTTGCACAAGAAACGTTAAAAAAAAAAAAATTACACCTGTAAACTGTATTTCAATAGTCCAGTCTTTTTATAGCACAAACTGTTATCATTGCATTAATAAAGGAATTGGGACTCTTTATTACTTGCATGGTCTCAGAAAAAGATGGAATACTGTCTGCAATTTCTATATTGTTTGGACTAGCAAATGTTTACCAGAAGTCTACCCATATGAAAAACATTGCAAAAAATAAGTAAATGGAATAAAAGGTCGAAGTGGTCAAATTTTGTCCCTGTATACAACCATGGAAGCCAATATGAGTTAATATTGTTGTGTAGATTAATAAAAAGGTGGAATGTGGTCTTTGAGTGTAACAGAAGTCCACAAACAAATTAGTTTTGTCTTTGCTCTGTTGGTAAGATAGTACACCTCACTCCAGATCTGAAAAATTATCTAGAGCGGTCTCAATTCTCTTTTGAGCTATTTCGAGAGCAGGAATGTTCTGTGGGTTCTTTTGGCAGCTGTTGCTCATGCCCATGTGTATGGCCCTCTTCTCCCACTACATTCCTTTCTAGTCCAGGCCAAAAGAGAGACATAATAAAGCCACACAGATTTACATCAGTCAGATGCTTACCTACACTGACGGAACACCATCAAATGGTTTGCTATTTATTTTTGGCCACCTAGGCAGCCTTGGACTGTTTTAAAGTATGAGACTAGGGTATGTACAGTGAATTCCTTCAAGTAAAAGAGAACTTAAAAAGGGGAGTGGGAGGAAATGCAACAGTTTATTGTGAGGTTCTTCAGGAGGCTGCATAATGCACTGATTACCTGATCCTCCTTACAGGATTGAGAACAAATATTAATGTAGCCTTTTAGCAAAGACGTTTATTCTCTAAAAGGTCTGCCTGAATGTAATCTCTTTAATCAGGGAGTCTAGGAATTAAAAACTGTTGTAGCTGAGAACTGTTTGCTCTTTACAATTAGTATCAGTCCCTGTGATAAGAATGTTGGACTGAAGTCTACTGTGGAGTGCATGTTTCAGTCAATCGTTTGAATAGATCAACACCAATCTATCTTTTTGTATTATGATTGGATAGAGACACTGCCCTGTTTTTTGTGTCCTTTTTTTTTCTTACATTTGAAAGTTCCGAGACTACAGCCTGTATGCGTTTGAGTTCAGGCCCTTCAAGACGAGCATCTAAAGAATTGGGTGTCATAATATTTAAAAAATATTCTTTCTGCTTTGACCTACTACAAGACTCTACATTTGATATTAGAGCTAATCTTAATTAGCATATTTGATGTTTTATGAAACATACTCTTTTCATAACAGTTTTTGAAAAACATTCTGGCATGCAGAGAGAACTGTGGGAACAGTTGGCTGAGGCTGTAAAATTATATACCGCTAAGGATTCTTGTTAGCTTTGATTTAAGCAGACAATGGAATTGAGTAAAGAAGTAGTTGATAATTTATACTACTTAAGGAAATTCAGTTACAAGACTGTAAATCTAAGAAACTTCACTCTTGGCAAGGAATGTATGAACTGCTTTCAGCCAATTATCTGTCAGATTTTTATATCCATAACTAAAGGCATAATAAAAGCTGACATTCACACAAGCAATTTGGGTGGAATCAAAGGGCATAATAGGTGAACGTGAGGAAATGTTTAAAATACATTGCTTTCAATGTACAGCTTCAACTACCAATCAAGAATATTCTGTGTCTAATTTCTTTTTATTCTCATCTGTGTTGTTAGAAAAATACCTACAATGCTGTGGAGAAGAGAATTGTGAAATTAAACATCAGGAAGCCCTGGAGCCTTCTGAGCTTAGGGCGAGACAAGAGTCCCTGTGTTAGATGGGAGTAGATGAAAACAGCTTGGCAAGGGCTCCAGAAATTACCCCAGTGAAGATGTTATTTTCTAGGCATTTTTTGTTAACATTTCTCTGGCCTTCTGGGCATCTTTAAAGAGAAAATTTTATACATCTTTTAGAAAGAAAACAGGTAGCAACATTCATGTTGTTTACACAACAATAAAATGAGATTATTCGATGCTAGGGAGCAGACTCTACAGCTGCTTTCATTGTGCTATGAAGGAATTTTCATATCACTTCCTTAATATTTATAAAGACACTCCACCATCCTTTCCCTGTTTTTCCTTGAAAAACACAATAAAAGATCCCAGGTCATACAACAAGTCTAGCATTAGTTCTTGATAGTGAGACTTATATCTTGACAGAAGAGATTATGTATCATTAGCAGGTTCAGATATACTCAGTCTCTTTCATGTAACTATTTGTGTCGTTACACTGAGAAGCAAATGCTATGAACAAGATGGATCAGTTTGGGGTACAGAGCTCCTGATAATTACACTGCCAGGGGGTAGGGCTTGGTGTATTAAGGGTTTATGGTTTTTTTCCTGACAATACTAGTGGTTGTGTTTGCAAGATGTAAATAGTTTTTTGATATCTCTTGTCACCGTGTCTCACTAGGAAAGGATTGTATTATGTAAATGTGTTTGTTGATAACAGCATTATATCTATATACAGATAGAGAAGAGGAGCATTGCAACTTAAAGATACAGATTAATAATAGATTTCTTCTCTCGGGATACACTATATCATTTTCTAGGTATTCTTCATATAGGCCTTTGAATCAGTTTTGTGACTATCCTGGAGACAGAATTGCAGTGTAACATAGTCACGGAAAGATAATAATTTGGTTACAGTACTAGAGAGGAACCTGGGAGATACAGATTCAGGTCACTGTGGTGGTATGGCACATTCTCTGTCAGGTCAAACAATTACCTAAACATGCTTTAGCTTTATTCCAAGCTGTTATTGGAATAACTTAAATTTTTGTTGCTATTTGTTAAAATTTCCTCTTGAGTTTGTAAGGTCTTTGAAGAAAATAAATGCTTCTTACTGTTTGTATCAACACATCATCCTGTGATAATGTTTTGCTATGGTTTAACATCAAAGTCAAAAGAAAATGCTATGCACTTATTCTTAATTTATAGTGTGGTCACCAATAGAAGATAGTGAGTGATTCCTTGTTGCTGCATCAACAACTAACTGTGCTGTCTTGTTACCTTTCTAGAATGTTACATTTACTCATATTGCTGCAGTATCAGCTTGAAGTATGTTAGTTGTTTAACTTCAGAGATAAACATAACACAATACCCTGCAAATCATTCTCCTTAGGATCATGCAGGAGAAGGTCATTCATAAAGACAGGTGCTCCCTTTCTGTAAGGAGAGGTGTGTAGAAATGCCTGTTGTCGTTGCTTGGTGATATGCTTGAAGTGTACAGTATTTGATGAGCAAAGGAAGAAGAAATTTAAAAAAGGGAACAGAATTGTCCTTGGTCAATTATTGTGCCTTCATTCAACCATTAGACTTTGTATAAGATCCATAGAGGCCTATGTATGAGGCTAAATGAAAATGGAAATAACATGCAAAAAATGAGAAAAGTTAAAAGGGAAAAGAATAAATGCTAACAGGACCGAATAATATCAAGGTTTTCTATTGGTTATTTTTCCTACACTGAAGTGGTTCGCTGTTCTTGTGTTTGTGTACTTCATGCCTTCTGGTGTTCTCGTGTTCCTCACTGCAGCTTTTCTGCCCCATTTTATTCCACTCTAAATATTGGGTGGCATTAACTTCTGTTTTAATTACTCTGCCAGCAAAGACACATCCCTTCATTCCAAAACAATATTTGACTGCTTAATTATTCATAATTTTTGTTAGCAAGACAGTATTTTCTAGTAAATAATATAGTTTATCTGAGGATGGCATGCCCCAAGGTCAGGTTGAATGGAGCTTTGAGCAACCTGGTCTGAGTGAAAGATGTCCCTGCCCATGGCAGGGAGGTTGGAACTAGATTAGCTTTAAAGGTCCCTTCCAACCCAAACCATTCTGATTCCATGATCTAAATTTCTAACTTCGCAAACTGGCAGTTATCCACAGAGATAATGGTGAACAGGAGATAAAGCCTGGTGTCACTCTGAAACTTGAACTAAACAAGCGCATTTGGCTTCCTGGAACCCACAATAAGTAAAGGTAGATTTATGCTTTCTGCTGCAATGTGTGTGTTCGGCCAACAAGCAAAGCTTTACTGCGGAAAACTTGTCGCTGAAATGAAATCTATTCTCTTTGCGTCAACTGTATTAGCTCTTTGCTTCAACTGTGTTAGTCTATAGTGTACACAGGCAGAAAATACAAGCCAGATTCTACTGTCAGGAGCTGAAATAGGATAGAACAGTAATTATTTGCAGTAACAAAATTATCTTTATAACCGTAAAATTTAAGCTACCATAGTTTGTTTTTTTTTTTTTTTTTCAAGTAAAATCAAGGTTGGTTTTGTCTTTGTAAGCAAGGCTAGCCTGAAATGAAGGTATAAATTTCACTAACCAGATAAATAGCTTTTATATAACATTCATTTTACTGAATGACATTTTTGGAAACCATGATTAGTAGCATCCTGAACCACACCCACCCCAAATTAATCTTTTTTTTTTTCCTTCTATAAAGTTTACATTACATTTCATTATTGTTAACCTATTATTTTCAGGCAAGTGACATGTGAAACATCCCTTTCTTTATGCATATGGGACAGATTATTTCATCTCTACATTAACAGTTAAGTTTTGGCAACTTTAAAGAAAAAAACAAGCACACATTATGTAGAATCAGGTTTGTTTAGGGATTCAGTTTTTGAGTTTAACTGCAGCAGCAGACTTTAAAATATCATCTGAAAGGCTTAAATTATTCAAGAACACAATGAGACCTAAAGTATTTTTTTCTCACTTTAAGGATTTTGACCTTACTGACATGGATTATGGGAAAAACTGATTATGTTTATCTGTGGAACCTTAGTCTATAAAAACCCAGGATAACTGCAAGATTTAAGGAATTAGGAAATAAACATTAAACACTGGAGGTTCTTAATAATTGTTTCATTTCTAGCAGACCAGCAGGTACTGCCTTGTAAAAAATACCAGGCAGATGACCATCTCTGTCTTTGAAATCACAAGAAAAATGTCATGGTTCGGGCAGAGCCAAAATACAAAGATCATCTTTAGTCTGTTATCATCATTATCATATCATAACATTTTATAGTATCCCAAATATCAGCAATTCTTTAAATTCATTATCAACATTTCATGATATCCTAACAGGACATATATTAAACATTCCAATTATTCCATGAAGGTTAATTAAATACTAACCAGTATCTATGAAGATTGATCACTGCTTTGTGAAAATGAGTTTGTTTTTTTCCAGTCCTTTCTTGGTCCTTGACTAAGGGTGAGTACTTAACTATTGGTCTGATCCACATGCAGTTCCTTCCTCAAAATTCAAACCATCTGGCTAAAGAAAAGAAAGCAAGGGAAGAAAATAGAAGGGAGAAACACATAATATATTTGTACATTTTTTTCCGGCTCCAGGTGGTGTCAATCTAAGAAAAAGCCACAAAATAGACCATAAGTTGCAAACAAGTCCTTGCTATCATTACTCTTATTTTTTACCAAGTCTGCACTATCTGTTTTCTGTATATAAAGAGTTGCTGATCAGCAACATTTGTAAGATTCACATAAATAAAAGTATTATAAAAAAATGTGATATGAGTGTGTGGTGGAGAATAACACAATGTGTATCCCTTTTAGCATCCCACGTGGTCTCTGAATGGTGAAACAATTTCTATGGAAGAAATTTCTCTTGATTATTTGCAGCCCACTTGTCATGGAGTGTATGACTTGGAACATCTCCACATTGCAATTTATTCTTGCAGTTGTTTACTTCTCCAGAACTAAAGTAACTGGTTACTTGGCAGCCTATCAACAGGAGAAGAAAATTTAAAAGAAATAAATTCATTGTAATTTATATTTCAATGGTTTCTTAAGAAGTTTCCAGTCCTTCTGCTCTTTAGAACGAGTGCCTTTTGACTGCTTTAACATGGGGAAAAGATTGATGAGTCCCAAATTAGTACTCAGTGTGTAGTATAAAAATGCAAACTTGTATAAAATATAATAGAAGTCCTGTCAAAATAGCTGTGGAATTCAGATTTTTTTAATATTGGAAAATTGTTTGTCCAAGAGAGGTTCCAATGAAAGTTATATTACACTATAATATGGTATGTAATAATATAATATAAAAATCGTAATGTTTAAAAATGTAATATAACTATAATAAAATTTATTATAAAATATAACATAATATTGATCTAACCTGCTCCTTTTTTTTTTTTCTAACTTCACTCATTATGTCAAAACACTGTTGTTTCTTTCTGCTTTGTGCTGTTCAGACAGTGATCCTAAGCATGTCAGAATTAGTAGAGAAGGTTCAAATGGTTTAAACAGTCTGTGGATCAGGCCATTACAGGGGAGAGGTACTTTTAACTTGTAGAAAATTTGAAAAGCTCACCATTATTATGATTATAGCATTTCAATACAAGCCATGTGTGGACATGGTGTGAAAATGCTTAAGTCAGACAATTAGCAGAGCTGATGCTTTTATATACTCTGCTAGGACACTGCACTCCTGACATGTGCTTTTGCAACCATAGAGGCTTGCTGTAATTCCCTTTCTGAAGCCTTTCAATGTGGCTGTTGCTTTATTTCCTGGTAATGAATAATATAATCCTGGTTTTGCTCACTGTGCTTAGTATGTGTGACAGTACTGCATCCCTCACATTTTTGGTATTGGTTATTCATAAAATGGTAGTTTGACATGGAATTGGTCTTGCTGTCTCTTAAAGCTTTTAAGGGTGGAACTTTTTTCTAACATAATTTAGACTTTTTTTCATGAATTGTCCCGATTAGTGGGAAGACAAGAGGTCTGTATTGATTTAAGCACAGAATAAGTGACTGGGTTGAAGCAGGGAAAGACAACCATGTTATAAGCCTAAAAGAGGAGTTTGAGAAGGGAGGTGGAAACACTACTGATGGGAGAAGGAAAATAAAGAACTGTGTCAGTGAAAGCACTGTCATTTGGTGGCTCAACATCCTCTAGTACACGTCAACTAGGCAGGCTGACATTTCTATTTGGATAAAGGAGTTAAGAGGGAAATAGAAAGCAAGATATACAGGATGTTAGCCTACCGAAGCATTTCTGTTGATATTGTGGGTGATGTTAGGTGATGATATGATAGAGAAGAGAAACAGAGAGGTAGAGACTTATGGAACTGCAGGTAGAGGAAGTGGGGATGAAGACAGTTCTCCAAAAGAGCAAAAAAAAAAGGAGCGGGAAGAGGAACATCACTGCATTTCTATAGAATTCTTATTTTATGGGGGTTTATGAGTTTCATGATTTGGAACTGGAGTAAGAATATGGAATGCGGAACTATAAGGCTTTTAGAAAACATTAAGCGTTTAATAAAAAAGTATAAGAAGGTACAAGAAAAATCCGTTCTAGACTCTTGGGGAATGAACAGGACCCTGTAACGCTTATGCCTTTTGTTTTTAAAATGTAGTTTACTTTTACAGCTTGTGCTCATTTGATTTTATTTCCTAAAGCATGTAAGATTTAAAAAACCCCTAAAGATTTAATTTAAAATTAAAAAATATCAGTTACTTAAATTTTTTTTAAACACTTAACACTTTTATCTGTTTATACCTTGTTTAGAAGCATAATTTAAAGTAGAATAATAAGTAGTACAACTAATGAAACAACAATATAAACAAACCAGTAAAGGAAAAATAGAATTAATATCCAGAAAAAAGTCTTGAATAGTATCTGTGTAGGCATGATTTAATTTTTAAATTTAAGTGGCAGAAAGCTAGTTGCTGGATATATTATAAATGCATAGAGTACATTGTTGGTGTCTGGTGATTAGAGTATGTGCTTTAATTTTTCCCATCTTAAATTTTTATCCTTTTTTTGAATTTACATGGTTAGATTTCTTTTAAGCTCTGTATGTTATGCAAGAACCTCTGGCTTTAATGCTGTTTTGAAATAAGCTGTAGTTTGACACGGCAGACAAAGACAAATTCTTGCTTAAAGATGCTTTTCTCAATTTGATTTATTGTTGAATACCTGCTAAAATAATTTGGACACCTTTACCCAAGTCACTTACATCCCATGTATTAATTTCTTTTCTTGAATCCTGACAGAGATCTACATTTATATTGCTGTTTGGAATACATGTTCATAACAAACCCCACACTCCTCCTGGCGTACCATAATGCTTTTTACTACAGAATATACAGTTCTATGTTTGGCTGCCATAAGGCATTTCATACCATTAAAATGTTTGACTGGATATTATCCAAGGCATTTGACATAGTGGGCAGTAATGTAGCTGCACAAAATTTTAAAGCAGTAATATGTCGTTTATCTTATTGGACTCAATTCTTTGATAAGAATTTCTGAAATACTGAGAGTTCTCTATGTAATGGGAAAAAAAAAAAAGTCTGACTCATACTTAGCTAGTTGCCATTACACTGGCTCTGGACTTTCGACAAGCACGATCAGCAGTGTAGATTAAAGCACTTGAGCCTTACCTGCAGTAATTTGTGAGGATGTATATTCCTGAAGCATCTTTTTTGCCGCTTCATTGGGCCTGGTTACAGCTCTGTTTCCTGCAGGGTTAGTATCATCATCCCTCCACAATGTAGACTGAGCTTCGGGAAAAGCTCAGGATATCAGAAAAAGACAAATTGTGAAATGTTTAAGAGAGATAAAGTTATCCAAGTCCTTCTCAAATCAGTTTGTATTTGTTACTTCAACCTTTCAAATAGCTTTGCAAATTTCTACCAATAGTTTTTAAAAAATACTTTCTCATTGCGCCAATTTTTTGGCCTTCCCATCTAAATACGATACTGTCTCTCTTTCTGCTCTGTAAGTTGAAGACTATAATGGGGCTACCTAAACAGTGGAACTAAGAGTTTTGTTATTTTTTTTCAAAGAACAAATTATAGCTTTTAGACGTGAACTAAATTATAGGATAAATATTTCCGTGATCTGTAAAATCATGTGCCTTATATAAGAAAATGAAAATCTCTGATTTCTAAGTCTCTTTTTGCTTGTTTCCTATTTGCTCTCTACTCAGATAGACTCTGGTTAATGAAAATGTGGTAATATAAAATGTGAAAAAAGAAATAGATCACTTTGTTTTTACTTGTCTAATGTAATTGACCTGTTTCTCACTAATTTTATATATACTGTGTTATCATACATACATTTTTGGTGCTGTGTCTAATTCTTGAAATTATGAATTTCTCTGGTCACACAATTTATATAGCACAATTAGTGAATAAAGCCAATGAGATAATTACACGCAGGAATGACCTGTTGTGGTTAAAATTTTTGCATTGTTTTAATGTGCTGTAATAAATAAGGAAGCAACTGTTTGATGTGAAGCCTTTGATATTTCAGGCTGCGTGTTTGTGGTGGTTTCCTAGTTTGCCTGGGAAGGTCTCATTGGGAACAACAGTGAAATCTCAAACTTTGGATGAGGGCACAAGTAATGCTATAGAGAATTGGGATTTAACAGTGAACACCTTCAGCATATGTTGTATTTCCAGTCGTGTCAGTTAGCTTTGTGTTTGCTCTTTTGAATTATAGTGCTATTCCTGCTGATGGATACTAAGTGCTCAATGCAGTTACCTTAATATAGGTGTTTGATGCTTATTGAAAAATTGAAAGACCTTGAAGAGTGTCTGAGACATAAGCTTGATAGATATGACATGGCATCCACAGACCCCAGTGCAGGAGCTGGAATATGGCGTAGTATATGCATTTCAAATATCACTAGAGACTTCTGCATAGGCAAATATATTGAGCTTTTGTTGGGAGTCCTGTAGCACCTCTGACTTGTTTTCCATCATACCTTTAACAGTAGAAGATCTCTGAATTTAGCAGTAAAGGTTTTCTTCAGTTGTTCTAAAGCACTGATGACAGTTGAAGAAATTGTTTCAATATATGTTTCTCATATTTCCTTGCTAGTTATAGATGTGAAGAAAAAAATTTTCTAATTTTAAACTATGAGTTTTAACTGCTGATCAGCTTCTAAACAAGGTGAAAATAAATGAAACATTGTTAGAGACACTCAAATAACAATATAATGCAACCATTTCACTAGAGAATTTTCAGAAAGAAAAAATTGAGAAACTTTTTTCCTCAAGCTCTCTACAACCTTATTTCACCTCATGCCAAATGTACTTGCCAAGAATTGAATCTATGATTCTTATATAGGATACTTGATTTACTGACAGCATGGACTTTTCTTTTTTTTTTTTTTTTCTTTTATTTTTTTTTTTTTATTAATTGCTCTAACAGTCTACTGACTTATTTATTAAAACCTGATTCATGTTTAAGCTGTTGTTTGTAAGTTTTAAAGAGAGATTTTGGTTTTACTTGGGAATTTGCATCTGTGTTTCTTTGTTTTAGATTGAGGAGGATACGTGGCAGAAATACTACCTGGAAGGAGTTGCAAATGAAATGTATACAGAGTATCTGTCTAGTGCCTTTGTGGGTTTGTCCTTCCCTGCAGTTTGTGAGTAAGTAAAGTACACATTAATATACATAAGTGTTTGGCTTCTTTCAAGTGAAATCTAAGGTTTCTACTGGAGACCTTTTCAGTCTGCTGCAGTCCTAATGTTGCTACATCAGATGGGATCCAATAAGATAAAACATTAAAGCAAGCACTACATGGAATTATTCCAAATGTTGTAATGCCTATTTTCAGAAGAGATTTGGAATTGAGTGATCATAATGAAAGTGTAAATGTTTCAGTTTTGAACAAATTCATCAGCCATCCATTTAAATTGAGTTATTTACTCATAAGTGCAGTCCTATTGTTTCTTCTAATGACTCCCATTCTTTGAATAGTGGTTGTCAGTGTCACTGTCTTCGCTGATTTCCCATTCCAAGGAAACGGTTCATTAATTGAAGCAGATGTAATAGAGTCATATAAGCAGTGTGGCATCCAGAGCTCTGTGGAACTGGTTGCAACCACTTTTAACAAGGAAATATGTCAGAAAAAAAATATGTCTATTCTGTAATGAAAAAGGACTGTTTGTAGCATATAACTTATAACCATGGTATAAGCCATGCTACAACTTTATTTCTAGGGATTGAAAATCCTTATATTTGCACTAGAATGGTTCTGTGAATGAGAGATTTGCATATGCGAGGTTTCTATGATAAATAGTGTGGCCACAAACATAGTTTAGCACAGTCATATTTCCTGGTCTGTTGGCATTGTTCATCATTATAGCCATGCTGAAAGGTCACAACAAAGACTGTGGACAGCTTTTGCTGCGGACTGTTCAAATGCTTAAAAAGAAACAGACCCTACTCTGAAGAGTTTGATTTCTAACTAGGTAACATAGAAAAACTTCTGCAGACTCCATTCTTGGAGGAGAAAATAGAGAAAGTAGTAAGATATCTCTTATGTAAAGGAGAATGATTTTTCTTTAACTCCTCTCGCTTATGCCACCTTTTCTGATTTTTACAGCAGCATAAACATAGGTTATGGCATAAGAGTGAGGGAGAAACAACTGTTAGACAAATGTTACCTATTTAAAAAGCTGTCGTTTTCTGAGATGTAGCTATGACAGAGCCCAGTCTTCAATTTGCTAGTAAAATGAAGGGGCTCACAATCCATCCCTCCACTGTGTTAACCAGAATTGTGACTAGGTTATTGAGGGGAAATGTTTATTAATATAAGAACAAAGCTGCCTAGATATCTTGAAATAGAAAATCTCATAATGTATTGTAGAAATTTGTATTATATTCAGAATGAATGGTAATTCATGCTGTTTACACTAACTATAATCATGAAAACTAATCTTCATGCCAAACCATTGTCAAACATAGTTCTATACAAGTTCTTAGAAACATTTGACTGAGACTGTATTTGACATAAAGCTGACATTCATTTAACTGCGCTGGTACAGCTGAGACAAAATAATCAATAAAGAAAGGGCATTTATTGAGATTTAGAAACATGTCTAAACTTTAGGGCTCTCCTCAAGCATTTGATTATCTGGAGGCTTAATTAACTGTGTTTCTGAATTTAAATTAAAGAACAAGATTTATCTCAAATTTTCTAACAGTTGAATAATTCTACTAAATTCAGGTTAATTAAAGCGTAATGAAATTTAAAATGTAGTGTTACATATTAGTGAGTTTGATGCATAGGTATTTTCGTTGCTGTAAGACTTGGCTATTCAATTTTCAGAAGAACCAAAGAACACCAAAACGTCTGTTGCATTGCTTTGTGAAGGGGAAATAAAATTGGTGGACAGGCTTAAAGTGATCAACTACCCACTAAATATACAGATTTTGAGGCAGATTTTGTAATTTAGCTTTTAAAATTCATGCAGCCAACGACATTTTAAATCTCTGAAACTTAATTATATGTGCTGCTTCCTCAGGTTATTGGTTTTCGTTGCTGGTTTAGGAATGTGTTTCTTTGGTAAATAGCCTACCATACAGTTTGGTAACAAACATAAAAAGAGTGCAGAAATACCTCCTCTTTCAATGGGGATTGGATACAAAAGAATTTCAAGCTTTTGATGTCAACACCACAGATTAGATGGAAATAGAAGTTAACATCAGTCTGCAATTTTTATTTATAACTCTGAGTATATGTGTGTGTACTGTGTGAACATGTTCCCACCAATATGTATTCAATACATGAATGTAATTGCTATCATTCTGTGCCCTTGGGTGTTGCTGGACCAGGTGTGGATGATGCTGATGGAAAAGCAAACTAACCGAACTGTCCCCCACTAGTGCAGAGTCTTCTAGTAGGCCTTCTGATATTTACTAATGCAAGGCTAACCTTCACCCAGGTTCTGGGCCCACCATTCTCCACCCAAGAATTTTCTTAGTGAGGCTAGCATGTCTATGGATTCACACTTGACCTAGCAGTGGAAACAGCATATGAAAGGTGTCCACTTCCCATAATACATGTTGAATCGGGCCCATTTACTGTGGGTTCTGTTTTTGAAGT
The DNA here is from genome assembly GCF_034619465.1 of Leptosomus discolor. NCBI lineage: Eukaryota > Metazoa > Chordata > Aves > Leptosomiformes > Leptosomidae > Leptosomus > Leptosomus discolor. Next base: position 26,328,087 of record NC_141396.1, on the reverse strand, counting down.
CACTCATTCCACATTAACATAAGGAGAAACTTTTTCACTGTGAGGGTGACAGAGCACTGGAACAGGCCTTGAACCAGAGAGGTTGTGGAGTCTCCTTCTCTGGAGACATTCAAAACCCGCCTGGATGCATTCCTGTGTGACCTACTCTAGGTGGTCCTGCTTTGTCAGGGAGGTTGGAGTAGCCGATCTTTCGAGGTCCCTTCCGACCCTAACATTCTGTGACTCTGTGATTCAGTCAAATATCATAGCCATGTTCTAATAAAAGGCAAAATTACAGAGATGTCATTATCTCTGTATTTCTGCAGCATATTGTCGCATGGATTGTAACTATTGCATATATTGCCACATTAGTCATGAAGTTTTTTGTATTTTTTTATAACAGACTGTTTGGGGAGCCATTCATAGAAGTCTTAGAAACTTCCTGACAAAGACCTAAGTTAGGTGAGAAGGTGACACTCAGCACTTTTCTGCATTCTCTCTCAGCTCCACGACTATTTCTTTTCTGGATGTATTCATAGTAGAAGCAGTTCCTATTCTGAGAGTGACTCTAAAGTAAGCCAGTCTTTCACAGACCAAGGACAGCATGGGCTACCTGTAACTGTCAAGTTCTTGCTTATATCTTTGGTTCATTCTCTTCAACTAGATTTCTGACGTGTCTCAGAGAGTAAGGTAAATCTTAGGCACTTTGGGACTCTTGAGACTTAAGCTACACATAATATGACCAGTACAGTTTTCTGTCTCTCTGAAGCAGTGATGCTGGATCATGTGTCCATACTTGTTAAATTAAGAGCTTTTTCCTGAACCCAGGATTTTATTCAACATTGCAGATGTGTATCAAATTTTAGACTCAGTGACCTAAGCTCAGCTCAGGCAGTGGCCAAGCCTCAAGACAGCTGCTAGACTGACATGACTCTAAATGAAACTTTACATCTTCTGACTGTGATTAAACTCAGGCTCCATCTGATGCTTTAATAAACGTCCCCTATATTTTACGGTTTCCTACAAGCACTCTCAGAAACTCTCTTCTGGGTTACCCCAGAAGAATGTTGGCCACCCCTTCTACCTTTATCCAGCCAATGAATACATGCTAAATAGTCTCATCAGGCACATCTGTGAGATAGCAAGAGCCAGCACATGAAAACAGATGTTGTAAGATCTATCTGTATTGACGTTTCTTACATTCAGGGTTTTCATAACAGACTGACAGGTCAGCAACAAAAAACTGTTAAATATTCAGCTCACATTCTCACTACCATCCTAGTAATAGTATCCATTACCATGAGCAGCAAATTTATTTGCTTACCTGCTCTTGGACTTGTCAGCAGCCACTGACTGGAACTGGTACAAATAATTGGTTTGTATGAAGTGCTTCTGTCTGTATATATGTGTATATAGAGAAAGTATTGTGCGTCATTGTGGATGATGTATGTCATGCTATCATGAGTAACATGTTACTCTACACACACTCTATTACAGTATTTATATAATGACTCATGAACCCACTAGAGAAGAGCCTAATCTTTGTAAAGGTTCACTCATACTCTCTATATGCTTTTGTATTAAAACATACACTTGGTATTCTGTACTGCCTCTGGATGTCTGCTTTTCCTGCTACCATGAATTCTTCGTTATCCAAGTGGTGTTCCAGTCTTGGCCTTTTTCCTCTGTGCTATGTTTAAAGAGTACTTTGACCTTTTTAATTGATTTGTGCAAACCTTGGCCCACTTCAGTCTGTTTTTTATTATTTTAAATTATGTTAATTGTTTACAACTCAATCCCGTAAAACTTAATAGAACATTTTTTTTCTTTTGGTCTTTGGATGACCCTGTAAGATCTTAATCTATTAAGGAAAAAAGCTGTAGATTAAAAGCAGGAGGTGCCCATGTGACTGGAAATTAGCTCAGCCTGACATTAACAAACCTTTAAAAGATATATTTGGGTTGCTTTATATATATATAATGATAATTTATGTTCAAACATGCGAACCTCATTGACTGCACTGCTTTTAGACACTGCTGTCCCATAAAAGTATAGTACCTGATATTTTCATACTTCCAGCTCCTGACGAACACAGCATATTAGCAAGCGCCAAAGAAAGCACTAGTTGCCAATGTGCATAAAAATAATTTGAAAAGAAGACAAAAATAATATATTTATGAAAGAATTCTGATATTGTAAGTAATTTGCTCAGCTTAAGGTACAACTGTAAAGTACTACTATTTTATCAGGAATTATTTTTCCATGTATTTTTCATTGGGTGAGTAGCAACATGATTTATCCTATATCAAAATACTTTTGCTAACTGCAGCTGAACCCCAAGGTACAGAAGTAGTTGAAAATACTTTTTCTCTCCTGAGTAGAGTACTTATACCTTTGTCAAAAGTAGTTCAGCAAAAAATGTTATAACTGAGGGGAAAAAAAAAGAAGAGAATGATTTATGGTGTACAAGATTTCAATCCAAAATACTTCCTTCCAGCAGATTTTATAATTAAAATCCTTTTTTTAATGTTTGGTACAAAAAATAAATAATTAATAACTAATCATATCTTCATGTTTTGCTGCTCAGAAAGGAGAATGAGAATTTCTTTAAATTCTAATATCCCACTACTTTCATATGCCAATAATACAACAGGTTTCTATGGTCAATTTATGCCAATGATAGTCTTATCAGTAAAGAAGGAAGATTTAATGTCAAAACCAATTTATTTCTCTCTGGGTAGATAGAAACAGTCAGACTCAAATTCCTAAGAGCCTTTGTTCATGACCATCTGTGTTCATCAGTAGAGAGCAGATGATGCTGGCTGTTCAAAATAAAATAGAAGTGTATGCCTCATGTACTGTCACTGGCAATTCTTGTGGTCTCCAACATAATAATTTGAGATAAAAATTGTTCTAACTTCTTATTTCAAGGTTCTTTATGTATCTGGGAAAAAAAGCAGGTATAAGATCTTTCTCATTTTATTCATATCAAATTACATTCACACAATAAAGTTAAATGGTGAGATTTGTTAATCCTAATTTTTAATTGCATGGCCAAGTGCATGTAAACCTATTTATTTTTTCATTTAAATATTTTTTGTTAATATATAGATAAGAATGAAGTACTGATGCCAAATATTAAGGTAGCATTATGCTTATATCTTTATGGTGGCTTTGTTTGGTAGATCTCTATCTGCCTATTATATCCATGTCTATATCTATAGATATATACAATTATCAAACACTGCACAAAAATGAAACCAAGGAAGAGAAGTGTTTAATCCTAAAGGAATATAAATGGTCAAAATAAAAAAATACTTTTAGAACTCTTGACATTCACAGCCCATAAAATTGTATTTTATATCGTCTTTTCTAAAACAGATACATAATAGTCTTAATACAACATATAGGGTACTCTAGAGTTAATACACTTGAAAATTGATTTTTTTATTTTTAGGGTTTTTTTACCTGTTAATATTATTGGAGGTGATGAGCTAGTTGAAAATTCAGTAGATATCAGGATTTTGTTTGCCCATTTCTGACATTGGCTGGAGTTCTGGAGGTAGAATAAGACTTTTAATTAATTCCCCCCCCCTAAAAAAGCTATATGAATTTTGCCCCTATCTATCTTTTTGTGTTACTTCCCAATACTGAGATATCACCTGCATCCCCAGACAAGACACTACAGAGGTACTTTTACAACCCTTTAAAAGGAACATTTTTGAAGACAAAATATGCTGAAGTATTACATTGCAAAACTTAAACAATGCAAAATAAATTTTATTGTATGTATCCTTATGTCATATGCAGCACATTGCCTCAGCATTGTCAGGACCCCTACATCCATGCTTATCTCTAATTATTCTTTTCTTCTGAAGAAATAGCAGAAATAAACTGCTTACAGTGATTTCTGAAACTTATTACAGAAATAGAATATTATCAGTTCAGCAGCTAATTCCTTGTTTTCTGCTAAGTATGTGACTGATGCAAAGTCTGCAGAATATTGCTTATTTTGCTTAAATAAAATAAATTTTATTGAAATAGATACAAAAATATTAATAAGACTGAAGTAGGGAAGTTTGTAGGGAAGCACTTACGATATAGAATACAGCAGCCATCTAATTGAAGGGTGAGCCCTAGAATAACTTGTGATAAATTCATAGAACAGGAAGCAAGTAACATTGAATGTACATATACCTCAATGACAGAATTGGAAAATAGTTTTTAATTATTTAAAAAAAAGTGGTTAGTTTGTTTATTCTCACAGAGCCTGTTAGCTTGAAGCAATTGGTGGTGTGCTAACTCACAGTTCGGCAAGTCTCTGAATATCACCCTAGAGTTGTTTTAATAAATAGCCACTTGTGCAGACTTGTAAAACAGCATATTACAGTATCAGAATGTACTTCCCATATATTGGTCGGAAATTGCTTCCAGTCATGCTGTTCCTTTGTGACATTAGTTGGCAAATATTGATTTATTAATCATATAGTCTAATTTTAGTTCAGTACTTACATATTTTCTAGGGAATGCACACTACAATCAACATATGGCTGAATTCCAGCAAAGATTTGAAAAATTTCCTCAAAACATCCACAAATATAGCCAAATACAATTTTATGTTGTGTATTGTGACCTTTGTTATTATTGTTTAAGTAGAATTATTAACATAGTGTGGTGTTCTCAACTTGTCTGTTTATATTTTTTGGAAAATATGTGTTAACTTCAAAATAGAAAGACCTTAATATATGTTCTGTGTATACTTAACCAAAAGAGTTGGAAAAGATCTTGGTGTAAGTTCTCAAAGAAAATACATACCCTGTAGCCATCTCTACGTATGTGATGTTGGTTGTGAAAAAGGACTGAATCTTCACCTCTTCTTTTCCTTCAGACTGGTGTTTGCGAAACTAAAGCTCTTAATGATAGCCATAGAATACAAGTCGGAAAAACGAGAAAGCAGGTATGTCCAATGCCTACAAATTTTGAAGTTCTGAAATGCACTGTCAAGAATTTTGCCTGATTTTTTTCAGAATGAACATAGCTATTCTTATACTTTTGAAATATTGCAGAGTATAATTAGCACGCCATCACATTACACCATTTCATATAGCGCTGAAAGGCTTTTATTTCTGCCTGTTGTTCTTCCCTAAAATTAATTCAAGTCAGAATATTTGGTAGAAAATGGGGGGACAGCAGTGCATATGTCCCATCTCCAGAAGTGCAATTCATTTTTACGTAAACAAAAATTTACAATATTTTTGTTCATAGTCTATCAGTTTTAATTGGAGGTCCAACTTTTTTTACTGAAAATGGGAAAAGTGGAAAATAGATGTGATATTAAAAGTCATTATGGCTATGTGTCTCCTCAAAATAATAATTTAATTTAAATGAGTTTGGAAGAATCAATTTAGGTAGGATACAGGATAAACAGAAATATAGGGTAAACATAGTATTTATATGATATCTGTTCTGACAAAACGTGCATATATGAATAACCTCATGAAACTGGAAAAGATTAATTTAGCCTTGAAATTACCAACTAGCCGACTCCTTTCCTCAAACAAACAGAAAAAAATTCATTATTATTAGTATAGATTCACAGATAGGGAAAGAAGTGTTTCTTCTGGGGTTTTTTGTACAAAAATTCATAAAAATCTGAGTGAACACTGGAGTCAATTTATTGACTTGTCCATCAGTGCTTTACACAGCATTCATTTTTATATAACAAAAATGTTATAAATGTGCTTTGCAACATGTGGAAGAGCATATAATAAAAATAATGACAATACTAACTCTGAGCTGAATTTTATTTTCCTCTGTCAAAAATTATATTCTGTACTAGTGTAGTAAATCTGTGGTGATACCTATTATTTAATCTTATTTTTGGCCACTAAATACCTGAAAGTTTCTCCTCACAGGAGAACCAATTCTGTCATTCGAGCTCATGCTGCAATTTCTGAGGTTTGGAAAGTTTATTTTAATGTTTATTATTAAACATTGTCACTTTTCTTTATTAAAAATATCTGTAAAAGCTATGTGGGACATTTGACATGGAAAATGCAAAGTTAAGCTGTTTATAATATTTCCATGCCCTATAGTTGATTTTGCTTGAGTCTTTCCTGTGTTATAAAGTGATATATGAAGTGGTGTATGTGCTATTGGATATTATTTTTGTCCGCACAATGCTGATTAAGAAATCCTTTTCTTTTGAAAGATCAGGTTGTTTGTTTTTTTTTTTAATGTTTCCAACTCCCCTGGGCTCTTAGAATACTTTTCCATTGAACGATCTTATTTCACATTAGCTAATGTAAAACAGATGATTTATTATTCTTTTGTCTCTGAACGGTTTAATCTCTTCCTAGAAAAATGAAAAATACAATAGTAACAACAGTGGAACTATTTACCAGATTTTGTATTTCCAGTATTAGAAAATATTTGGTTTCTGTTGGTTCTGCTAAGGCTTACTGCCCAACTCAGATTGTCACTACTTCAGTTGTCATTTACTTACGTAAGTGCTAATATTACGATCTTTTTCAATAACAACAGATAATTCATGGCTTCCATGTAATTCGTTGTATTAACTTCAGTGGGAGTGGGACTGAGTTCTTAATCACAAGGTGATGCAGGGGATCCCACAAAAATTAACACACTGTGATACAGTCATATATTCCTTCTTACTTAAAGCCACGCAGGTAACAGTTCACAATTAATTGATCTGATAGAGGAAAAAAAAGCCTAAAAATTGCAGGAAACAATACTAAGAAAGATGTTAACAGCTGGATTTTGTGAATACGTGTGTAATGAGGAGAGCATGTAAGCTAGATATTCACAGTTTCTTATAACCCTAATCCATAGTAATATCTCCTGGCTTTATTAACCAGTGGTAATTTTATAGTCACTGTCAGTGAATCACAGAGATACCTGCAGCATATCTTTACTGTTGTGTTTGTTCCTATGCTCTTCAACCCAAATATGTTAAGACGTATTTGTGGGTTTCTGAGCTGGAGCTTTTTATTCTAACCAGAAAGGTAATGGAACAGAACTTCAGTTTCTCACTTCTTATGTATACCGGCATTTCCTTGCATCTTACTAAATGAAAAGATGGGGAATTAAGATAAAAATTAGAATAACACAGTTTATAAGTGCAAGCTGTCTTTGAACAGGATAAATTTTATTCTACTTCATGTCTTAAGTTCTTCATTGGTAATTCTTCATAAAGGTGAAGGGGGAACTGATTATGGTACCCTTTTAGCTTTCACTCTTTATGAGAGTGACCAACAATGGATATGTGCTGATTTATTTTATGATTATAGTTTAGCTTCATATTTTGAAACTACTGAGAGGTTTTACATAGTGTAGAATTTAGAGCAACAATGTTAAATATAAACATAAAATTTAGAATATTATCTAGGTGTCACCCTTTTATTAAGAGCTAGTATCTTCTACCATAGGTGAGACAGGTGTAGGACCAGTATTTTCAGGAGCAGAGGAAATTTTCAAAGGATTCTTTCTGCCTAAGGGATTGAGAAGATCTTATTCCCACCAGTTCAACTTTTGTTAACTACTCATAATAGAATACCTATATAAGTAAATTATATATCTGATTTTTTACTTACACAGGGAGTTTCCTTTTAATATTAGTTTAATTTGCCTTCATCACTTTGCACTCAGAGCTAAAGCAGCGCAAAGTGAATTCAGAAGTGTGTGCAGCTCTCATATTGGTAATGTGAAGTCATTCTAGATTCCCTAATTCCCTCTTTAAATTTTCACCTCAGTGTTAAGGATAATAAACAATTTATGATTTTATAAGATTGCCTAAAAGCAGAATTTAAAAGTTTTCAAGCCTAAATATAAGTAATATAGTCATAGATATGATAAATACAAACTTGTTTTCAGTTAGAGGGTAAATCTTCAGGCAACTGTTTCTCATCAAGGTATCTTAAAGTTTAGTTATAATAGCCATGACTAGATTTTATTTCTTTTTACCTTTACATTTATATATTTAGTAATGTTTAAATTACTGCTCATTTATCAAAGAAACCTCTGAGTTTACAAAACGTGACTGAATTTAGTGGGTTTCTGACCAGCTATTAAGGTCTGCACTTCAGTAGTCCCAGGTGACAGTATGAGTTTGCTATTCCTTCATCTCTAGTTGGTATCTAGGAATATTATAATCGGTTATTAAAAGCAGGGAGCATTTCTCGAATAAGGTTTTGTGTGTGTGATGCAGGCCAAATACTTTGGCTTAAAAAATAGTCTTTCTTAGTTCATTTGCTGAAAGATTTTGTTTCTTCTGTAGAAAAAATGGTAAAGGAACATGAGATCAACCTGAAAACATCCCAGCAGAGCTTGCTGAATAGATAGCAAAAAATACCAGTTCAAAATGCAGACATTCAAACTCCTCATCTGAAATCCCTTTTAGAGATATTTTTGCTTTCCTTTCCCCCCATATTTTTTTCTTTTTTTTTTTTTTTTTCCTCATGAGTAAACAAGAAGGAAAGCCTAAACAGGATTTTTCCCTCCTGCACCCTGTGTTTTCTCCTCTTGTTAAATTTTCTCTTTGTCTATCCATATATTTGTTCTCATTCTCAGCAGAAAAACCTTTGAGCCTTGAAGACTTTTAAATGAAGGGTTTTTTTGCTTTTGCTTTGGTGTCAGTTGATTTCTTATCAAAGTGTTTGATTTGCAATTTTTTTCTTGTCGTTTGCAGAAGCCGAAAGCGGTATGCCCTCTTCGTTACCTTTCCTTCCAACCTCAATCCTACCTCCACTCCTTCTAACTTGAGGACTAATTCCTTGCCAAGAACACAGGAAGATAACACCTTTGTCTATCTTTCTCTGTATATACACACACATATATACATATATATATATATTCATCTATCTATGTGTGTGTATATATATATATATATTTCTGTGTATATATTTATATATGAGCCCCCAATCTGAAAGAGGAGAGAGAATAGCATTTTGTCTCTCCATTGGTTCTTGTGACTCATGCACTAACTTCTTTGCAGGAAGTACAAAATAAAACAGTAATACTAAGTTTTTCAGTTGGTTTTTTTTTCCCCCCTTGTAGAGTCATTGGTGTATCAGATTGTTGCATTTGAAAGGCGGACTCTACTGTAAACATCTCTCCTCCTCTTTTTTCATCTGTACTGTATCGTGACGATGTATATTTCGTCTTTACGAGCCCTTGTGCTGTCATATTGTCTCCATTTTCACACCTTCATTGATGTCCTTCTTTCCCCAGAGTCTTCCTTCAAAACACGTCATACAATACAGTAGTTCACGTTCTCTTGTAGTCTCACCTTCCATTAACAACAACCAAATACCTGATTCTTTGCATTGCCGGTCCTGTCTTGACCCCAGTTATTGATAATACAGTATTCATTAAAGCTGTCGCACTGTTCTGGTGAAAGTGCCGTGGATAGTTTGTACTATATGTCACATTGATTTTAATGACATTTATTAAACTCATTTATGAAGATGTTACCAAATGTGTTTGTTTCTCAGTTTTGTTTTTTCTTTGGGATGGCAAGTTTTGCATTTCCTTTTGGTATACCGTGCTGTGAGCCACTCTCTAGTCTACATATTCTGTCTTGCTGCTGTTGGTTTGGATGAAGTAAATACAGCATGTTCTTCCATGTCCTCCTCTCCTCATCTCTCTTTCCTCTCCCAGCTTTTTTCTAATTGCTTATAGCAGTCTGTCTGACTGTCAGTGGTAGTCTTTGGAGACACATCCTCATTGTCTAGACATTTCAATTTCCTTCTTCATCGTACTGTCCAAACGTTACTTCCCGTGTCTGTTCTGTTGTGTGTGTTTTATATGTTATATTTATTATTTAGTCTTATTCTCCTGTGGTTTCTGAGTAGATGTGTGAAAAGAGAGGTGGCTTCCTGTCAGTTTGGCATTATTATTATCCAACTGCAGAGAAGTTACTGCAACACTTAGCATCTTCGAGGATCTGCAGTTGTTGCACCTCTACTTCGCTTCTTGCTTTTAAGTATATATTATCTGGTGGTGAAGGCATGTTAATGCTGGCATGATGAGCAATATGAAGAAGTGTTGTACCAAGTGAAGTTGCTTGCTCCCAGAATAAAGTATATTGTGCTGCTTCATTGTACTGATAATCAGTCACTTCTGAAAGCAGAAGGAATAACTTGCTCCGAAGTGTATTGAATTCAGCAGCACTATTGAACTAGTTTGAGCTATGCCCAAATCAAATACCTCATGCACATCCTGTAGACCATGACTTAGTAGCTGCTATAGCAAAGAACTTACCTCCTGGGAGCAACCTTTTATATGCTTGTAGTAATTAAGCTTTAATATACTGTAGCATGTAATGTGCACTGTGTCTTTTGCCTTGTATTCTTTTTGGTGTCTTACTGGATTTTTCTGTGTAGAGCAATGTGGATCTGAATTAATGTCAATGATAGAGCCCAGAAGAAAGAAGCAATACTTACGAGTTACAATCAGTGTGAAGCTGGTATGCACACAACTCCCACTGTGGGATTTGTGCACCTACCCTCACACTCCACTTCAAAACATACCCTGAAACAAAAAATATTGTCTCAAAACTGATTTTGTAATTCTAATTCTATAATTGCGTGAATGACATGGTACATTTTAAAATGTCATGTGCTAATAGTGGTGCATTTCATCTGGGCATGGCATGAAACAATCAAGAATAATAGCTCGTTTTACTTAAAAATGTGGTGGCTTTAGTCAGTAATACCACATAGGCTTGTTTTAGATAATGTATTACTCTTCAACAATATTATATCTTCCTGATTACTAGATGATATTGCTATTGTTTCAGTTGCATGGGGAATGGTACAGTACATTTACCACAAGGTTTAAAACAGAGTTGTTACAGCTTTTGTCATTTGTTTAGTCAAAATTTTGCCATTTGTGTTTTATTTAATTCAACAATTGATCTTTTCCTTTTGTGGACAAGGATGATGGTAGTTACAAGGATAGCCATAAATCTGGGGGAAAAAAAAAAAGAAAAGAGCGTTACTGAATCAGACAAGTTTTCTTGACGCAGGGATGGACTGTTCAGTTGGTCATTGGTCACTGATAATGGGATTCATCTCACCTCACCTAACTTTATCAATCTAAATGTTAGATATCTAATCTCCTTTTAGTTATCCAGACTTAGTTCATGATTGCAAGGAAAGAGGGAGACAGTTCTTGAAAGCAGCTTCCATTCTAAGACAGATGAGATGAATCCCACCTTTAATGCTGTCTAAAATACAATTGTGAATGTAAGAACAAACAGTAATAGTACCTAACTGAGGCTACTGACAAGAAAAATTCTTAAAAGAACTCTTCCACTATAGGTTTCTACTGATTGACCTTATCTATATCTTCCACTTTTTAGTCTTCGTATAGTGCTGCTAAAATGTTGTTACCTGTGCCTATTTTCTGTGCTGTACTTGCTGGGCATCTCCACATGCCTGTCAGCTGTTTTAAGACCTTTACTACAACTCTTCCATCTTAATAAGATCCCTCATTTTTTCTCAAAGATGACTGATAGTTATACAAATCTGAGAGTCATCTACTGTATAAATGTTATGTCTAGATTAAGAGTTCAGTAATGTCCATTTACAACTTTAGCAGTAATGGAAGCCTACTCAGTTTCAAGCTGTGCAAAGCAAATTGTGGAGCCATGCCACTTAGCAAGTGGCCTACCAATAAATACATAGTACAATGATGGTTTAGACTCTAAAGCTGATTGGTTCTTTTTTCCATGTGGTTCACATAGAAGATAGCTGAATATTATACAAAGCTACAGGAAATGTTTTTCATCTCCTTATGAAATTTTTGTATACTGAATATTTTTTAGAAATAATGTTTTACGTGTTCTAATAACTTGAAAATATGTCAGCCATCAAACTTTTTAATGCTATTTGAACCCAAGAAACATAATTTCATTCCAAGATGTTTGAAAGCAAGAGACAATTAAAAATCACCCAACAGCAGAAATGAGCATAAAATAAATATTTGGAGGGAATTAGTCCTGCCCCAAAGTGTCAGTTCACAAATTGTCTGACAATTCAAGCCTCCATCAGGTTATCTATCAAATATCTGTAAGTTCACCAAAACATGGAAGACCTGCAATTAGTAATCAAAATCTTTGCTCACTTTTAATTCTTTAAGGGAAGACATAATATGGTATTCTTTACTGAAGTTACAATATTGTTGTATTATGCAGCCAATTATCCATGCACTACCAAAAAGGTATTGAGCAATGCTCATGTTGTGGGGTACTTTCAGGTG